>NC_067484.1:10539708-10833238 GCF_947179515.1 Apodemus sylvaticus | reverse complement strand
CCTCTGTAAAAGACACTGTCAAGTTTCTGAAGTTACCTAGTCACAGTTATCACCGGGCACATGCTAGATTTGTTGTTTCCAGGATGTGAAGGGGGAATTAGTCAATTTTGTGATCACCCACATTACTGATACTTTAGGTCAATTAAGAGTTACACCTGCAATTCTTCTCTGAAAGATGGTCTGACACCAGAGAGTTGATGCTTAGTACTTACTGAGAGCATTTTATGAAAGGTGGTAATTTTCCAGAAACAGTTTTTCCTTTATTTGTATGTCATTTTTGTAATCCACTTGAATCTTAATCAGTTTCAACTTCATCTAGTAATATGGAGATCCTTGTCTATAAAAAGTCTGGCTTGTGGTGTGGATGCCAAAGCCACATCTCTCATCTTAAAGGGAATAATAAAGAGTTTATTCTGGATGAACTTGGAATAATCATGGCTCAGAAGCAGAGTTAAGTTACTCCAAGATCCAATGTGGAAGCAGTCTCAGGATGTATTAAAAATGTTGTAGAAATAAGAGAAATCAGAGGCAAATTTAAAATGCATTTGTGTTTACAACAGAAATGCAGCCATTCAAACTTTTTGTTTGGTGGGAGCTAGTGGTTTGCTAGGTTAATAGATTCCAAGATGTGTTTATCTATTAGTCACAGGTTGTTAGTACTGATACAGAGGTGGACAAGAAAAGACTGTTTCTGGAGCTACAAGTAGCCCAAGATAATTAACCTCTGCACCTGCAGCATTCCAATCTCACCACAGCACTAAAATTCTAATCAGTAAGTCTGCAGACACAATTTCTTTTCAGGAGTTCATGTTCACAGTGGCCTGACCCGATGTTGCATGACAAAGCTGATGAGAGCATGCGTTTAATAGGTAAGAGGTTGACTGTTCCAGGTTCATTTGATTTTTGTCCCTTAACTTTGATATATGGAGTGACTGAATTGGTGATCAAGGATGAAATTTCCCTCATTGTCCTCTTCAGATCCCTGGCAATACTAGAAAGGCAAACATCACAACAACCCCTCCTTAGGATTTTAATTATTATAAAAAATTTGTAAATATCAGGGTTCTGTTGAAGGGAAAACTACTACCACTTAGAAAAAACTGATTTGGGTTCTATCTCTGGTCTTGTGGAGCCAGGGCATGATGATTTACCCTAAATACTAGAACATTATTTATTATTGCCTTCACCATTAGAATCCAATAGTTAGTTCTTTTACTTTCATTTTTCTTAGTTCTTTTATGAGTCCGTTACCTTCCCAGTAGACCATTCCTTAAGACAGTGGATATTATATATATATATATATATATATATATGTAAATTTCCCAAAATATACTTCCTGAAATTTCTTTCCTGATACACCTGTGATCAGGGCTTCTAACAAGTTGTATGGTTAACGCTGCTCACTTTTTTGAGGTTTAAATAAAATACTTATTTTTTTTCCTTTTTTTTCTTTTGTCTTTGTTCCTTCTGCCACCTCCATGCCCCCAGTTACTAAGTCTCTTTCTGAAGGGCTTTCTCATTTTTTTTCTCTGAAGCTCATAACTCTCCTCTTTCCATCATGAGTCTACTTGCTGACCTCCATTGCTGAACATACCAACTTCCTTGAACCATAACTCACAAAGGCACAGAAAGAAACCCTAACTCTCATCCACTTCTCCCTCTCTCTGTAGCTACCAATATTTCTTGCTTGAATGCTCTGTTGATTTTTCCTTCAAAGTCTAATAAAATGGCATTTAACTTCCTTCTAAGTTCATTTTAAAAAATTCTTTTATTAAAGGGACTAAGAACCTAAAAGGGAACTCCAGTTTCCCCAGTAACAAAGGCATCTATGTGCATCCATCTACCACCACTCAGTGTGATCACTCAAGCCTGGTTCTTTTGCAGGAGCAGACAGTAGAAACCCTGTGTATGCATTAGAGGTTAGTGGTTGTAGTTGGTGTAGTCATTACAGATAAAGCTTCTAAGAACCAGAAATCTGATTGCTAAGAAAAGTACCTCCTCCCCCCTTTATTACATACCATCCTTACTTGTATTAGCAATGTATCATCTTTATCCACTATCTGTTATGTGTCTAGTTTGGAAATGAACCATTGTCCCTACTCAACTGTCACATAAAATAGATTTCTGGATCAGTGGAAGTCTTATCTTACGTTATCCCTTAATGCCATAGTGGGCAATTTAGTGAGCATGTGTTGCATGGTGATCAAATGACTTTACAGTTAAGGTCTGTTTTATAGGACAATAGAGAGAGTCGATGATTGCTGTGAATTTTCCCCATAATTTTTCTATGGCAATCAGTAACTACATTATTATTTTTTAAACAGAGACTCTAAATGTAGTAGCACTTAAAAGATGATAGCATAGGAGTTAAAAAAGAAAGAAAGGATTGATAAGGGGCTTTGGCCTAATCTGCAATTTACAAGTCCTTTCAAGTATCTTTTGTGACATAGTGCTTCACAGCAAGCAAAAAATGTAATCCTTCTCCCCAGATCCTTGCAACTTCATTGTGAGGGTGTCTAGCTGTGATAATCTTTCCACAGAGAGGTCTCTGCACATTCATCAGACCTTTCTTAAACCTGACAAAGGGCTCAAGACATTAAAATGACAATTTTTCTCAAACTCTCATTTAAGCATCGATATTCAGCTATCATCCACATTTCTCCTTTGAGCCTATTATTCAAGTTCTGTATGAAATCCTGAATGGTTCTGCTATTGCATTGCAATCAATCGTCTGAGCTTGACCAACTGGCTTCTATACAGCTGTGTGAAATCACCGAGCAATACTTGCATATTCAAATACATATGGGTATAAAAACAAAAATGACTGACCATGAGTTTTAAATATCTGCATGTATCCAGAAACGTCTGTTTATCAATTAGTTCTTCATTAACACCTACATGGCAATCGTGGAGTTTAGTGCTCTTCAGAGTTTGTTCCATTCAAAATGTTGAAATGAACTTTGAAGGCTTAATTTGAAATCTATAGTATTAGATGTTATACACAGTGCCAAATGGCAGGTAATAACAGAAGTAATTTTATTGATAATTTGCTACAGAGCATTTCAGTTTGAATTTGTTTTATTTGTTTGATTGTTTGTTTTTTGGTAAAGTATAAGAGGCTGACAAATTTGACTTACAGTAATTTAGAGAGGATAGTTTAAGACTCCTCTTTGAGTAGTAATTTAGCTGGACTGGGGTGCCTTAATTAAGAAACTTAGTGGGTAGCCAATCTAAAAGAATCTATATTTCACTGTGCAATCTGTCCGAAGAGGTGAAGACAGACATGGCATGGGGCAGGGTTGTTTCCTAAGGAAAAAGTTTCTTTGTTCTGTGTCATCACATGAAAGAGAGAAGAGAAGAAGAAGAAATGAGGGAGAAAGAAGAGAGGAGTAGAGACAGAGAGTTTGAAAAAGAAAGTTAATAGTATTACTATAGGGACACTAATTCAGTTCTGCGGATTTCATTTTCATGAACTGGTACCTCCCATAAACAGAATTAATTACCAATTGCCAAACATGTAACTACATATATTATCATATAGAAATGTAGGGCTTAAGCATATAAAATTGGTCAGGGTACATAAAATATTTTCCAGCAAGTTGTATTGAATAAATTCTCCTTTGATTTCTCTTAGTATTATTTTAATTACAGATATAATTCTTTGTAATCCTTGTAGCTATTTATTTTATCTAATAACTGGTACACTTAGGTAATATGACTTCATGAGATAGAAATAAGACATCTCAGTAAAAATATTCCAAGTATATGCAAAAAATGTTATCTATTAAGGCAATATAAAAAATTGCAGTGAAACACTCCCACACATACACACATGGAGCATATCAAAGTTGCCTTTGGGATAGAAGATGATTTGCTCTTAGAAGGGATTATTTACATGGTCCCTTGGTCTTTCCTGGAATCTAGTACAACTTTGCACTGGTATACCAGTAAATTAATGTTTGCTAAAGCCAACAATGTTCTAAACACATTTAAAAATATTTATTTATTTATTTATTTATTTATTTATTTAATCCCTTGTAAAGGTCCTTCCCCATCCTCCCATTCTCCTGTCCTTTGACTCTCAGAGGGTAGCCCCCACATATACCAATTTGTGAGAATTAAGTCTCTACAGGATTAGAGGAACTCTTTTCAATTGAGGCCACACATGGCAGCAGTCTGCTAGATATGTGCCAGGGGACTCAGATCAATTTATGTACCCTTTTTGGTTGATGGCTCAGTCTCTAGGAGCTCCCAGAGGTACAGGTTACTTGACACTGTAATTCTAAACATGTTTAATGGCAGAAATTTCTTTTTCTTGGATTCTTTCTTGAGGTAAGTTTTCAAGGGACATGTACCACAATTCAGATTGTTTCATTTATTTTTCATTCGTCTTTCTAGATTTTTTTTGCCTCAGATGTGTCAGTATTTATCACCCACTAGGGCCCACAACCACACCAGGAGTCTTGCAGCAGCTCCTCCCTCATGTAAGGATCAGACCTCTGTCTCTTATCTTTACTACTCATTCCCTATAACTTTAATGTTGCTGACAATCAAATCTTCCTTTCAAAGCTGTTCAAGTCTGTGGCATGCTTCTCACTAAAATTGAATCTCATAAGTGATCGATATAATGGTATCTGGTCAAAAGCTTCATTTTGCTCTCATATGTGACCCTGAGACTATATTTCCTTCTGATCATGTTCTATTTTTCTTTCTACCAGAGTATGGTTGGCAAATGTTTCTTCCCAGTTGTCTACATCCCAATCTTTAGACCTTCTAAATCTCTAATCTAGAACCTCTAAATCTCTAAAATTAACATTGTAAGTGGAATACATATGTAAGCCTTATAAGAAAGATCAGTCAGGTCAGTCATTTTAAATATTATAAATATTAAAAATAAAATTGAAAAGCCAAATGTGGAGAATCCTAGGGCTCTAGAGACAGAAGCATGTAACCTGGAGTTCAAAGCTGGCCTGGACTACATAAGAAATACCTTCAAAGACATCCTGTAACATATAAATTTCATCATCTCAAAGAGCAGATGAAGAAGAACTGGAGGAGGAAAAATAGGAAGTCAAAGAGAAAAAGAGGAAGATGAAGAGGAAGAGAAGGAAGAAAAAGAGAGGAAAAGGAAGAAGAGGGAGAGAAGAGGAAGAAGATGAGGAGGGGAGAAACAAAGAAAAGTTTTCAACTGAAACTAGAAACTGCAGGGTGGGGTGAATAAAGTATATTGCTACTGGCATTGCAGAAGAGTTGAGAAAGGCAAAGAAACTAGAAGCTATGATACTGGGGATGGGGTAGTAAATGTTTTTTAATCCCCTCTACTTACATCCCAGTCTCACCTTCACAGATCCCTACACCCAGTACCCCTTTCCTCTCATCTAAGAGAAGGAGAAAATCTACTCAGATACCCACCTGTCCTGGAACATCAAGTTGCAACAAGACTTAGAGCTTCCATTCCCACTGAGGCCTACCCAGTCAATCTAGGTAGGAGAAGGGGATTCAATGGCAAGCAACAGAATCAGAGACTTACCTATTGCTCTGAAAAGAATAAGGCCCTGTATGACTAATTTTGTACTTTTCATCTCCAATAGCATAGGGCAACATACCTGTGTGGTTTTACATCGTGAAGCGTTAGATATGGTTTGCTATAGGAGCAACAGGAAAATAGTGAAACACAACACAGCAAAGCAAGCTGCACCAAAGGGTTTTTTATCGAACTCTTGTCTGTTAACTTTTGCTGGAACATTATGCCACGTTCCCCTAGTCTGCTTTCTCATCCATCAGCCTTGCATTAATTTCATGTCCTCTATTGATGTATTATATTCCTACCCTGGTGTTTAGTTGAAGTCTTTAAGATAATAAAATAGCAATAACCAGATAAGAGTTCCTCAGTCATTCTCCTCTCTGTCCCTCATGCCCACTAATGACTACTACTCTCTAATCATACAGCCGAAGTACATGGTCTCCTATCTAAGGACAGTTCTTACACTTGTACAATAAAAATAATTTGTTTAGAATTCTAATATGAATGCTAATTGCCTAGAGGTTGCCATGTTAAGAGGCATTTTTTATATATTTGCCTCATGTCATTTTTATGTTATATCATTTTTAAGATATTTTCTTTGACTTCTAGGACTATAGGCAACTCCATTTTCTTTCCTGTGATACTTACTCTCTTTCTTAGTTTTCAAACTTTAAAAATTATATGGTACCACAGAAGCCAGAGACCTCAAACCGGACCAATGACTCATTGTGATGACCATGTACTCGTAACGATGTATAGATAGAGAGGAATATTGTAGGATCCACTGTGACACAACACGGTACAGCTTCCATGACTGGACGTTTTCTATGTTTTGTTTTCATTTTGATTGTTTATATGTTTTTTTTTATTTTGGGAGTTTTGCAAGGGCAAAGGGCAGATATGAGGGGACAGGGAAATGAGTGAGAGAGGGAGTATGATGTGAAACTCACAAGTTACTTTTTAAAATGTTTATAATTAGAAAATTGACTACAGTCTTTGTCTATAATCTGTCAACTTGTTGATGGCGTTTAATGCTCATGAACATAAAAATAAAAAATTTTAAGTGAAACAGTTCCTATAATCAACTCTTTCTTTTTCTAGTAAATAAAATTTTATTTAGCTGAGTTAAAAGCCTTGGAGTCATCTTGGATTCCTCCCTTTAGAGCCTAAACTGAGTCAACTGAATCAAATTCAAGCTTTTTAACAACCTGTCTTTGACCTCTCTTGAACCCCAAATCAGACTGGAATGCTATAGGCAGATGAGCTGTGTTTGGTCTCAATTTAGAAGGCTATACAGGTGCAAGAAATAAACACCTCCTGCTCAGGGATGATTTAAAAAATTGGGACAGAAACATTTTAAGAGCCAAAGTAACAGGGAGTTGTATGAGGTTGTATCTCCTAGAAATGTTAGAAAGCTTCATCAACATGGCTGTCTGAGCAAGTCTTTAACAGCAAAGACTCCAGTGGATATACTGAAATGCAAAAAGTAAAGTTTCCCTTACACGTAAGCAAAAAACTCTGGGAAACAGGAAAGCTTTGAGAGCAAGAGTAACTTTTCCCCAGGGAAGAATTCCACTATAGGTTACCCAATACCAAGTTGTCAGTTAACATTGTATGGTCTGAGCAGTATACACTTATGTATTCATATATGTATGAATATACATGTATACATGTATGAATATAGCTATGTATAATTTTTTACATCTAAATAGAAAGCACTATTGTATCTCTCAGGGTTCATACCTAGGTGAGATTAAATTCTGCTTTAAGTTCTGAATAGAATATAAACATGTGGTATAGATCTTAATGTAATAATAGTAATTCACAGCAAGTACATAGCCAGCAGCATTCAAAATACAGTGAAATTTAAGATATTTCTACTAAAATAAAGAGCAGAAATAGGATGTATACTTTCTTTATACCCATTTAATATAATGTTCAGATTCCTAGCTAGATCAGTAACATCACTGAAAGAAATAAAAAAAGATACAGCAAGGAAAGAATAAATATGAAGTACTCTACTTTGTAGATGATATGGTTTGTACAAAAGAGACCCAAAGTACTCTATCAGGAAACATCTACAGGTGATAAAATCCTTTTAGTAAGTAGCAGGATAAAATAATAACACAAAAATTAAGTCACTTTCCTATAAAAATATGTCAGGAACACTGAGAAAAAGTCATGGGAACAGTATCTTTCACAATAGTCTCAAAAAATCTTGAAATAACTTCAGTCAATCAAATGAAAGAATTATATAATAAAACCTTTAAGACATTCAAAACAGAAATTGAAGAAGACAGCAGAAGATGGAAAGGATGAATTCTTAAACTAATTCCATGAAAACATCCATCCAATCAAAAGCAATGTAGAAATTCAATGTGATCATCGTGAAAATTACAATTCAGTTCCAGTCAGAAATTGAAAAAATAATAAACTAAATATAGAAACCCATGCACAAAGCAAAGCAAAGCTAAATGAAATAAAACAGAAGAAACAGAATGGCTAAAACAATTCTGAAGAATTCATGGACCACTGGAGGTATCAGCATCCTAAATTCCAAATTGTACTATACAGATACAGTGATTAAAACAGAATTTTAATGGCATTAGATGAAAGAAAGTTTATCAAGAGAATAAGTAGTCTTGGAGACTCAGACATAACTCCACACACTTATATCACCTGATCTGTGACAAAGAAAACAAAAATACACATTGGAAAACAGTGATAACAAAACTGGATACCTGCTTGTAGAAGAGTGAAAATAGATATGTATCCATTACCATGCACAAACCTAACTCCAAATGGAGCAAGGCGTTTATAAAATAGAAAGTAGGGAAAGTACTAGAACTCATTGGCATAGGAAAGGACTTCCTGAAAAGTACTCTGCCAGCACACGACTCAAGGCAGAAATTAATATGGGATCACATGAAGCTAGGAAGCTTCTGTACTACAAAGGACACCATCATTCATGCAATGTTATAGCCTACAGAATGGGAAAAACTAATTTTTACTAATTATACATCTAATCAAGGGTCAATAGCTAGAATATACAAGAAAATTGTAACTATACATTATGCAAACAGCTATCACAATAAAAATGTGGTATAAAACTAAGCAGAAAACTCTCAGAATATGAATTAAAAATGGCTGAAAAACAATTAAAAATTTTCAACATTCTTAGGCATCACATTAATTAAAAGTGTATTTTCAGCTTATCACAATAACAATGACAGTCTAATCAACTAATAACAGCACATGCTGTTGAGGATAGGGGGGGGAAAGGGACATTTATTCATAGCTGGTAGGAGTGCAAGCTGGTCCAGTCACTATGAAAATCAGTGAAGATGTTCCTCAGAGAACTAGCAATAAGCCTACCACAAGATCCAGCTATACTCCCCTTGGGCATGCACCCAAATGACTCCATATTACTACAAGAATATGTATCCATGTTCATTGCTGTCCTATTCATAATAGTCAATAATGGCAAATAACCTAGATTTCAATTGGTTGATGGATGCAAATAGCAACTGTCTGTTACCGAATGGAATATTATGCTTCTGTCATTAATAAAAGTGACACTATAAGATTTTCAGGTAATGTATGGAGATAGTGTCATAGACATGGTTTCTATTACTGCAATGAAACACCATGGCCAAAAAGTGAGTGAAGAGTTCACTTGTCTTATACTTCCAGATCACAGTCCATCATTGCACAAATTACAGGAGCACACACAGGGATGGAGCCTGAAGTCAAGAGCGGATGCAGAGGTCATGGAAGAGTGGCGCTTACTGTCCTGCTTCTCCAGGCTTGCTCAGTCTGCCTCCTTATAGAACCCAGAACTACCAGCCCAGGGAAGTCATCAGCCACAATGGACCAGCCCTCCTCCACTGATCACTAATTTAGGAAATGTTTTACAGCTGGATTTTAGACAGGCATTTTCTTAACCAAGGCTCCTTTTTCTTTGATGACTCTAGCTTGTGTCAAGTTGACAATAAAACTAGCCAGTACAGGTAGAACCAATACTCCTTGGTATAGTTACCCATGCCCAGGGAAAGTTGCATGTTTTCTCTTTATATGTGGATGTTCGCTTTTAAAATTGAGATAATTGAGTTTAATTACAGTAGCTTAGTAGCTAGTTAGTGACTTGGGGAAGGAGGCTATCCCTCAAAGTATAGTAAATACTATAATGTGGTAAGGGGATAAAGGGGACACTGGAAAAAAGAATATTAAATGGGCAAGGGGATGAAAAGGAAGTGTAGAGAAGGTTGTATGGGGAAGATGAGCAACACTAAAGAACTTTAGAAAATTCATATTGAGACCTATTACTGTAGAAGCTTTCTACAATATATACACATATAAAATGAATTTAAATGGAGTTACCATATAACAGGAGAGACAGTGCCCATAATTAAACAATATATGTTACCAAATAACATACCAAGCACCAGGAATGGTTATGTCTTTTTAAGTCACTGGTCAAAGGTATCCCATAAACTCCCAGAAACAATAGAAGCTCTTGGCAAGACTTTTGGTTATCTTCTTCAACCTTATGGTAAGGCATTCTTTCTTTCTTTTCTTTCTTTCTTTCTTTCTTTCTTTCTTTCTTTCTTTCTTTCTTGCTTGCTTGCTTTATTTTTTATTGGATATTTTATTTATTTACATTTCAAAAGTTATCTCCTTTCCTGATTTTACCCCCAGAAACTCCTAACCAATCTCCCCGCCTCCTGCTTCTATGATGGTGTACCCCCACCCACCCACCCACTCCAGCTTCCCTGCCCTCGAATTTCCCTACACTGGGGCATCGGCTTTCACGGGACCAAGGGCCTCTTTAACCATTGATGCTCTACATGGCCATCCTCTGCTATATATGCAGCTGGAGCCATGGGTCCCTCCATGTATACTCCATGGTTGGTGGTTTAGACCCTGGGATCTCTGGTTGGTTCATATTGTTGTTCTTCCTATAGGCTTTTAAACCCCTTCAGCTCCTTCAGTCCTTTCTCTAACTCCTCCACTGGGGACCTGGTAATCAATTCAATGGTTGGCTGTAAGCAACCAACCATGTATATGTCAGGCTCTGGAATAGACTATCAGGAGACAGCTACATCAGGCTCCTGTCAGCATGCATTTCTTGGCATCCACAATAGTGTCCGAGTTTGGTGACTGTATATGGGATGGATGCCCAGGTGGGGCAGACTCTGGATGGCCTTTCCTTCAGTTTCTGCTCCACACTTTGTCTCCATATTTGTTCCCATGAGTATTTTGTTACCCCTTCTAAGAACCGAAGCACCCATGGTCTTCTTTCTTCTTGAGATTCCTATGGTCTGTGAATTTTATGGTGGTTATTCTGAGCTTTTGGACTAATATCCACTTGTCAGTGAGTGCATACCATCTGTGTTCTTTTGTGAATGCATTACCTCAGTCAGGAAACCACATGTCATTGGACATGGAATGGTGCTCAGCCAGGACATTCACTCCTACTGTCTAGCATTCATGGTATTGTGAAGTCCTATATTCACTACTGGAGTGGAAATTTATCCATCAATATTCAGAATCAATGTATTTCCACTTCATTCGACCTAAAGGTGGTTTTTCTCACCTACTAAATCCTGTTGCCACGTGACATACTGTATTCACTTATTGAACTCTTACCCATGGATTCTTATCTTTTAATTCTTATACATATTATCTTTTTCCCACCATAAGGCCTTGTTCTTTTGCTTGGAGTTTTCTAGTAGATATTCTATTGTTGTCTTGGTTACTTCCTTGTTTAAGTCAAATGACCCCATATTGGTGAGGTCTATTTCATTGTTTTTAAAGCTAAAGTTGCTAAGACTTCCTCCCCAACCTGGACACTTCCATCCTGTGTCTAAGATTCTCTTTCCTCATCTTGCTCATTGGCTGTTTAAACACAACCAGGATAGGACATTTCTGTTTGTTCACTGTTGGTCCTCTAACAGGCAGAAGAATGTTCAATACATCACAGTCTATTTATATTTATTTTAATAAACATTTATTGGTTGCCTACAGTTTTTTCCCCATACAAACACTGACTTTGGTCAGTTTCTATCCCTCTGACAAACACTAGGGAGTCAGAAGAACGCAGAGCTATTCTGGCTATTAGTTTGGGGCATGTAATTTTAAGATTGTCTGCTCCTTTGCTTTGGGTCTGAGGGGAGTTATAACATTATGGCTATAGGAACATATGACAGTGGTTGCTAATACTATGGTAGGCAGGAAACAGAGGGTTAAATGGAAGTATCCTAAGCCAGTACAAACCCTTCAGAGTCATGCCCCTTAGTACTGCCCCAAAGTCATGCCCTATATCCTCTAACTTTCACAATTCCACCATTTCCTAGTAGTCTTCAAATTTGAATATTGCATTTGAAAACACATGAACCCTGAGCTTTTACAATCTACCTATGACTTGATACAGTTTTGTAAATGTAGCCAGAGATAAGCTTCAATAATCTCTTTAATATCTATTTTAACCATAAAAAACTGACTCAGTGGAAACCAAACATTTAAGTTTTGAGATGTGAGATGGTGTAAAGAGAAAGGACACGTGGAATCTGTGTTGGCAAAAGGTGTTGGTTCTAAATGAAGAAATTGATACAGAAGAGACAGGTAAATACCTTTATGTGTGTTTTCTATTTTTGAACACATGGAAAATAAATGTGCATAATTCAATTTGAATTCTTATTGATGTATTTACAATCTGTATAAAAGTAGCTGGTTATCCTATAGGTTTAATTTATAATCTTAACTCACAAACTTTGCACCCACTTGTTTAAATTATTTAAATTCTGGCCTGAGGTTTCTACCTTGCCTTATGAAAGACACACACAGCCTTTATCTTTAACAAAAGTCCTTAAATAGCACAATAGCTGGGCAGCTGCCTATCCTCCATGATGCTAGAATCTACTGTCCTATAGATAACGCTGAGCGATTACTTACTATTCTTTACTTGGTCTACTCTTAGCTCCACCTGGCCAGCACTCAGGGCCAGATTCTCCTGAGTCTTAACCCATGGTGGCTTCTTGTTCTTCCTCCTTCCTTTCTTCTCCCTCTCCTACCTTCTTCCTCTCCTACCTCAAACCCAGGAAGTCTAAACCTCACTTACATCTCTCCTGCCCAGCATCTTTATTTGGCATCTTTATTCATCAACCAGAAATTATGTGATGTAGTCATGTGTTGGCTTTCTGATCTCTGGGGTAACCAGGTCTTGGAGGCCTGCATTTAGCATTTATAATACATAGCAAATGACCAAACTTCAACATCTCTTTATTTGTACACTTGCTAATACACGTATAATAACAAAAGTGTTATGGAGCATCTACTTTAAACCTTGGGCTACAGTATAGAAAAACAAAATGAGAAAATGAGATTTGAATTTTTAGCATGTAACTTAATAGTATTCTTATAATCCAAATAAGGTCTCCACCTCAATTTCCAATATACATAATGCATATACTCTTTCATTACCTTATTAATGAGAGAACAGAACATATTTTTAAGGTTTTAATTTTAAACTGGAATAATCTTTACAATATTTGGCATGTACTTACACATGACTTAAGTAAGCTGCTGTGTCTAACCAGTTGCCTTATCCTAATCTCTATAACCCTACTTGTCAGGAATGATGGGGCTGGTGATTTGGAGAATATGGATGGTTTTCATTTCGGAATAGGGCAGCCATTCTATTTTTATTCTGGGACAATTCTAAACAACACATATTTCATACTTAGAGTTAATACTGAGCTGAGTTGAATTTAAACTACTGACCTAGAAGTGAAGGGATTCATTTTTCTTTATATCAGACTTCCAAAATATCAATTCCCTGATACATTCAGAAAATCATCTGACCTAAATTCATTTTGTACTTTTGTTGGCTTTATAACACACACACACACACACACACAGAAAGACACACACACACATAGGGGCAGAGGTACTCAAATACAAATCACATTTGAGTTCTATGATACCAAATATAATCCAGATATACCACTATAAAATTTATATTTGAAGATATATGTTGGTGTCACACAAAAATATTTTTACATCTGTTTTGTGTTTTTGTGAGATTACAATATAATTGGATCATTCCCCCCTGGATTTTCTCTTTCCAACTTCTCTTACATATACCTTTTCCTACTCTTTCAAACTCATAACCTTTATTTTCAAAATGATTGTTACTTACCTATATGTATATACATAGATATTCTTTAAAACAACTTGCTTAGTCTGTATACTATTAATTGTGTGTGTATTCAGGGCTGAACATTTGGTATTGGATAACCTACTGTTGTGCTCATCCCTGAGGAAAACTATTTCTTCCTCTCAGCATTCCTTAGATGCCTATAGTTATTTTATAGAGTTGAGCCTTTGTGAGCTTTCCCATCTACTTTAGCCTGTTTATTATTGTCTATGTTCAGCTCATATTTAGGCAATCATGCTCATGAAACTTTATAGATATAAGTTTGGACATTACTAGAAGACAGATTTTCATGGCAAAATTCCCTATTCTTTGACTATTACAATCTTTCTATGCCCCTTTTTTTTCTCAGTGATAACTGAACCTTACCTGTGGATTTTTAGATGTATGTATTAGTACTGAGCTCGGCATTTTCATTAGCTGCAGCTATCTCTGCTTGTTGCAAAGAGAATTCTCTTTGATAAGGGTCTTGTGGCATTGTTTACTGTCATCAGGATATGGAAGAAGCATAAATGACTATTATTAATGGCAAAAAGTGTCATTTTCATATTTTAAATACAAATTTACAATTCTACCAAGATAATTGCAGTTTCTTTCATTAAGCTTACTTGAAATCTTAATTACTTTTTGGTCTTGTTGATAGCCATTCTGATTAAAATAAGGTAGGATATTTAAAGCAAATTTAAATTTTTATTTCCATGATGGCTAAAGGTGATAATTTTTTCATATATTTATTGATTGGTTGTATTTTTTCTCTTGAAGGCTTTCCAATGCAATAGCTATTATTAATGGATTATTTGAGGATTTTCTTTTTCTTTATTCTTCTCTCATATAATACATCCTGACACAGCTTCCCCTTCCTCTTCTCCCCTTCCATTTCCCCAGAACCACCTTTTCTCCATTTACCATAACAAAAGAGCAGGAGTTCCAGGAATATCAACTGAACATGGTTTACAAGATACAATAAAACTAGGCATCAACCCTCATATTAAGGATGGACAAGGCTATCAAATAGGTTGAAAAGGGTCCCACAAGCAGGCAAGAAAGTCAGAGACATCTCCTCTTTCACTGTTAAGAGTCCCATAGAAGCATTATGATATACAACTATACCATATATGCGGAGGACCTAGATAGACCCATGAAGGCTCCAAGGCCTTCAGTCTCTGGGAGTCCCTTTAAACTCTAATTGATTCTTTTGTGGTGTGTTTACCTGTTGTCATGAATCTCTCTGGCTTCCATTATCCTGCCTCCTTCTCTTTTGTTATATTTCCTAAAATCTGCCTAATGGTTGCTTTTTTTGATGTGTATATTTACTGTTTGAAATACTTTTATATATTTAATATTAATTTATTACAATATACATAGCTAAAAAGGTTCCCTCTCATGTTATACCCTATGTTTATATTATGTTGAGTGTTTCTTGCTGTGTACATGAATTTTCATTCTATTCTTTCACTTTTGAGAAAAAAATAACATTCTTTATATAATGGCATATTGAATTAATCTAACATTAATGAACAAGTTGGTGTTGAAATGCTTGGATATGACCAAAGGAATATGATTTTGCCAAAAAGGAAGATCCCATCATTCACACAGCCTCAGTTAATCAGGTTAGATATATGGGCAGTTATATAATACACAAGACAAATACTGCATAATCTTTCTTATATGACATATAAAATGTTTATCTACAAGAAGTTGTGAGCTGATAGCAAAGACTGGAATTGGAGATGCATGAGCAAGATATTGGGTATATAACACATTACTATAATTAGATGAAGTCAATGAGTTCACTGGGGCTGTTTTAGATTAAGGTGAATATACTTGGTGGAGATATACTATGTTATTGAAAAAATTCAAGAGTATCTATTGATATCACAAGAAAATAAACTCATTTTATAAAGACAATATCATCCTTATATTAAAACAGGGCAAGGGATAACAGAGAAAGAGGTATAGAAAAATTTACCTGATAAATATAAACAAAATTTCAAAACAAATTCCACTCAGGAACACATTAGGATTCAAACCTGGGTTTCATCCCAGAGATATGAGCTTGTTTAAGAAGGGTTAAATCAATAAAAAAAATACTGCACATACTGGCTAGAAATAATGTAACAGATGTAGGAGTTCTCTGGTGGAGTTTTTTAGGTCACTTAAGTATACTATCATATCATCTGCAAATAGTGATAATTTGATTTCTTCCTTTCAAATTTCTATCCTTTGGACATCCTTATGTTGTCTAATTGCTCTAGCTAGAACTTCAAGTACTATATTGAAAAGGTATGGAGAGAGACAGCAGCATTGTCTAGTCCCTGATTTTAGTGGGATTGCTTCAAGTTTCTCTTCATTTAGTTTGATGTTGGTTACCATTTGCTGTATATTGCTTTAACTATGTTTATGTATGGGCCTTGAATTCCTGTTCTTTCCAAGACTTTAAGCATGAAAGGATGCTGAATATTGTCAAATGCATTTTCTGCATCTAATGAAATGATCATGTGCTTTTTTTCTTTGCGTTTGTTTATTTAGTGGATTGTACTGATGGATTTCCTTATATTGAATCATCCCTGCATCCCTGGGATGAAGCCTACTTGATCATGGTGGATGATCAATTTGATGTGTTCTTGGATTCGGTGGGCAAGAATTTTATTGAGTATTTTTGCATCGATATTCATAAGGGAAATTGGTATGAAGTTCTCTTTCTTTGTTGGATCTTTGTGAGGTTTTGATATCAGTGTAATCGTGGCTTCGTAGAATGAGTTGGGTAGTGTTCCCTCTGGTTCTATTTTGTGGAATAGTTTGAAGAGTATTGGTGTTAGGTCTTCTTTGAAGGTCTGATAGAATTCTGCACTAATACCATCTGGTACTGTGCTTTTTTTCGTTGGGAGACTTTCTATGACTTAGGGGTTATGGGACTGTTTAGATGATCAGTTTGATCCTGATTTAATTTTGGTGTTTGATATCTGTCTCAAATACTGTCCATTTTCTCCAGATTCTCCAGTTGTGTTGATTATAGGCTTTTGTAGTAGGATCTGATGATTTTTTGAATTTCCTCAGTTTTTGTTGTTATGGCTGGTTAACAACTCAAGCAAAACAGTTGCCTTCCTATGCGCAAAGGTAAGCAGGCTGAAAAAGAAGTTAGGGAAATGACACCCTTCACAATCGCCACAAACAATATAAAGTATCTTGGTGTGACTCTAACCAAACACGTGAAAGATCTATACAAGAACTTCAGGTCTCTGAAGAAGGAAATTGAAGAAGACCTCAAAAAATGGAAAAACCTCCCATGCTTGTGAATTGGCAGGATTAATATAGTTAAAATGGCCATCTTGCCAAAAGCAATCTACAGATTCAACACAATCCCCATCAAAATCCCAACTCAGTTCTTCACAGAGTTAGAAAAAGCAATTCTCAAATTCACCTGGAATACCAAAAACCCAGGATAACTAAAACTATTCTCAACAACAAAAGAAATTCTGAGGGAATCAGTATCCTTGAGTTCAAGCAACACTACAGAGCAATAGTGTTAAAAACTGTATGGTATTGGCACAGTGACAGACAAGTGGACCAATGGAATAGAATTGAAGACCCAGAAATGAATTCCACACATCTATGGTCACTTGATCTTCAACAAAGGAGCCTAAAACATCCAGTGGAAAAAAGATAGCCTTTTCAACAGATGGTGCTGGTTCAATTGGAAGTCAGTATGCAGAAGAATGTGAATTGATCCATTCTTACCTCCATGTACTAAACTTCACTCCAAGTGCACCAAGGACCTCCATGTAAAACCAGACACACTGAAACTAATAGAAAAGAAACAGAGGAAAACCCTTGAGGACATGGGCACAGGGGAAAAAAGTTCCTGAACAGAACACCAATAGCTTATGCTCTAAGATCAAGAATTGAGAAATGGGACATCATAAAATTACAAAGTTTCTTTAAGGCAAAGGACACTGTTAAAAGGACAAAACGGCACCAAACAAATTGGGAAAGGATATTCACCAACCCTACATCTGATAGAGGGCTAATATCCAATATATACAAAGAACTCAAGAAGTTAGACCCCAGGGAAACAAATAACCCTATTAAAATGGGATACAGATCTAAACAAAGAATTTTCACCTGAAGAAAATCGGATGGCCGAGAGTCACCTTAAGAAGGGCTCAACATCATTAGTCATTAGGGAAATGCAAATCAAAACAACCCTGAGATTTCACTTTACACCTATCAGAATGGCTAAGGTCAAAAATTCAGGAGACAGCAGGTGTTGGCAAGGATGTGGAGAAAGAGGAACACTCCTCCCCTGCTGGTGGGATTGCAAATTGGTACAACCACTTTGGAAATCAGTCTGCTTGTTCCTCAGAAAACTGGGCATGACACTTCTGGAGGACCCTGCTATACCACTCCTGGGTATATACCCAGAGGAATCCCCGGCATGTAATAAGGACACATGCTCCACTATGTTCATAGCAGTCTTATTTATAATAGCCAGAAGCTGTAAAGAACCCAGATGTCCTTCAATAGAGGAATGGATACAAAAAATGTGGTATATTTACACAATGAAATACTACTCAGCAATTAAAAGCAATGAGTTCATGAAATTTTTAGGCAAATGATTGGAACTGGAAAATATCATCCTAAGTGAGGTCACCCAATCACAAAAGAATACACATGGAATGCAATCACTGATAAGTGGATATTAATTAGCCCAGAAGCTCTGAATACACAAGACATAAGTAGCATATCAAATGAATCCCATGAAGAAGTAAGGAGGGGGCCCTGATCCTGGAAAGACCTGATCCAGCATTGTAGCGGAGTACCAAGACAGTGAAAAAGGAGGGAGGTGATTGGAGGAGGGGTAGAGAGAAGGCTTATGGGACATATGGGGAGGGGGAAACTGGGAAAGGGTAAAGCATTGAGAATGTAAACAAAGAATTTACAAAATAATAATAATAATAATAATAATAATAAGAAGAAGAAGAAGAAGAAGAAGAAAAGAAGAAAAGAAGAAAAGAAGAAAAGAAGAAAAGAAGAAAAGAAAAGAAAAGAAAAGAAAAGCCTAAACTGGGTCCAACTGGAGCAAGCAGAGGTCCTGAATTCAAATTCCCAGCAACCATCAGTACAGCTACAATGTACTTATATATACATAAAAATAAATAAATAAATGTTTTTTTAAAAAATAAATTACATAACAATGTTAGCAAACCAAGAAAACACCTTTGACATTCCTTTCAAAAATTTTTTGAAGAATATGGGAGTAGAAGCAATATTTTTATAATCAAGATTATATATGTCAAAACTATAAGCAATAATGTTCTGTGTCAAAAACCTGAAAATATTTCCTTTAAAATTAGAAATAGTCATACGCTCACCCACATCAATTTTGTTGTTATAGTGCATAAGTTACTAATTGAAATAAAATCATTTTATAGGAAACTCAAGTAATACTTCTTTATAAAGAATAAAGTGGTGTTTTGAAATGGTTTAGTAGGAAGAGATTCCTGCTACAGAGTCTGGTAGCTGAGTTTAGTTGCCATTACCTACATTGTGGAAGGACAGAGATAGCTCCTGTAACTTTCCTCTGACCTTCCTATGATTGCTCTATAGCATGTGTGTCCCTAAACATGAACATACATATACATGCACACATACACACACATAAATATGCACACATACTCAAAATAAATAAATGTAATTTAAAATAAAATGAGGGACATAGTATATCTAACATTTTTTATGCTTTTGGACAAAGTAATTCTGTATTTCTGCAATGACGGTATTGCATAAAAATCATTCAAACAAGTGTGTTTGGACACCAGATTTGGTGATAAATCAATTAAAGAAATTGGCAAAATGCAGATTCTTATATCTAGTAATCATATTTTTTGATGCTCAGGGGATAAATGTGCATAGTTACTATACTTTAGAGTGGGCATCTTAGACTTTTTTCATCATGTAGAAAATCTCTTAAAATTCTCATTATTTAGTTTTATTTTATGTGCATTGGTGTTTTGTCTATGTATGCATTTGTATGAGGGTACCAGAACTCCTGGAGCTTGAGTTACAAATTGTAGTGAGATATCATCTGGATGCTGGACGTTGAACCTGACACTTCTGGAAGATTCTTTACCATTGACCCCTCTCTCTTTACCCTAAGAAATCTTTTAACAATCCTGTAATTTCTGATCTGACTCTGAGATTATGTTGTTCAGTAATGTGTACCCATTTTATCATTATGACACCCATAAATATTGCATGATACTTTGAAAACAAGAGGTTTTATCCCAAACTCTTTCCACAATTATTTTAAGTATAACTCACTGAGAGCAGCTGATATCTGCTGTCATCTTTAGATGTGAACTGACCCGAAGGTGACAGTAGAGCAAAAGCTGTATTTAATTATCAGTCAGATTTTTACTTGCTGAGGTTTATCACTCCTCAAAGAATAAAGGACATTTTTTTTCTTATTTGCTGCTATGAAAAGTCATTTTCTTTTAGAAATGTTTCTGCATTTTTTTCTGTTCCCTTGTTAATAAATATCATATTTTCCAAAAAGAAGGAGCAAATTTATATAGCTTTTATTGCAAAGTATATAAGTGAGTTGGTAATAAAACCTTAGCAGTGAGAAGCATCGACGTTTGGGGATCTTAATGTGATTTTTCAAAGTTATAGACTTTTTTATCTCTGTACTCTCAAATTGCATTTGATGTCAAATGATGCTTTTATTGCGACTTTACTCCATTCTTTAATAGAAAAATATACCAAGATGTATTAGCAAGTCTGAGAAGATGTCTAGAATCGCCTTCCTTCCTTTAATACTATTACAAATTCAGGCATGTTATAATGCTTTGAGTCAACATCTGGCCATAATACAAACAATGTTAATTTATACATAGATTTTATGACAACTTTTTGTGAGAATGGGTCAGTGTTTAAATTATTGAAAAATGAAGATGCAGTGACAAAGCTGAATATAATTATTTGAAAATAAGTAAATATCGCTTACCAGTACAATTCAAAATTTTGGCTCAGGTTTTTAATACAATTCCTAAAGTAAAAATGTAATATGTATTTGGATACCTTCACTTGAATTATCCTTTTACAAATGATCAAAATCAGATTTATTGATGCTGTTTGCTTCATTTATGTTTACAAAACCTGTCAACAACAGACTTCCTCAGAAATTCTTCTCTTCAAACTTTTACTTTGTAAGACTGTACACACCAACCTTGTTTGTCTTTATCATTTGGATCAGAATCACCAGAATATCTGCTGCCAATTATTGATGTAAGCCATCCCCTAATCAAGTGACAAACTGTAGTCTATTATCAAATGTTAGCTATAGAACAATAATCAAGAATTATTGTACAGAATGTGGATAATGCTCTGTGCTGGCTAGTTTTTTTGTCAAGTTGACACAAACTTTGGAATAGAGAGTCTCAACTGAGAAAAAGTTTCCATTTGTTTGGTCTTTAGGCCACTTTCTGGATTAATGATTGTTGTGTGAGAAGCTAGTTCACTGTGGGTGATGACATCTCTGAGATGATGGCCCTGAATGCTATAGAAAAGTAGACTTAGTAAGCCAAAAGGAGTAAGCCAGTAAGCAGCATTCTTCCACGGCCTCTAATTCAGTTCTTCCATGCAAGCTTCCACCTTGACTTCTGCCCTAACATCTATTGGGATGGATATGACCTAAGAGTTGAAAACTTAAATAAATCCTTTCTTCTCATGGTTACATTTGATTATGGCGTTTTATTATAACAGAGATTAGGATTCTCAGGTCAGTTGCAACATATTGGTAAGAAATAGCAGAAGTGGTACTGGGGAGATCATTTAATTATTAAAGTTCTAGCCACACAACCTTAAGAACCTGAATTTGTATCTCCTACACCCTTGAAAAACTCCTGCCCTGGTGGCACATGCCTGTAGCACCATTGCTGTTGAGCCAGAGACTGGGACTTTCTAGCCAGCATGCCTAACTGCAGCTGAGAATTAGGATCAATGAAAGATCTTGTACCAAAAGCAGCAAATCCCTCAGGAAGACACCTGATGCTGACCTCAGGCCTCCATGTGTATGTTTGCATATGCACCTTTACTATGCTTTGTCAGGTAGTCCCCAGTAGCTACAGTCATGACTTTGATAGCTTATTTAGTATCATAAAACCTTGTAATTTTTTTCACAACAAAGGGCTTGCCAAAACAGATAAGATATACCCTACTAGTATACAATACTGGGCTTTTCCTGTGCTGCTTTGTCATGGTAACAGCATGGATATCTTCCAATTCCACTGCCTTGTTACTAGTTTTGATATAATTAATCTCCTTTACAATCATGTAAATCAAGTCCTACACTCTCTCACATTCATAGCTAAGGGTATGATTATTTGTGCTGGGAAGTCAAGAAGTCTTACAAATAAGAGTTGTTTTCTGGGGCTGGAGAGATGGCTCAAAGGTTTAGAGAACTGAGTGTTCTTGCAGAGGTCCTGAGTCCAATTCCCAGTAACCACATAGTGGCACACAACCATCTGTAATGGGGTCTGATGCCTTCTTCTGGTATGTCTGAAGACAGATATAGTATATTTATATAAGTAAAATAAATCTTTAAAAAAAAGAGTTGTTTGCATTGGAAATCTTCATTAGTATTTCAATTCTTTAATTCTCAAAAATGTAATTATGCATTTGTCAGAATGAACTGTACTGAAAAAATATAGGTGCTCTATACACATATCACACACACAAACATATACATACACAGACAGTATTTTTGTCTAATTAATTTACTTTGAAGAAAAATTTAAAGCTTTGCAAGTACTCTAATTATTTTTGAATATGTAGCGTTTTTGAACGATACAAGAAATTATTTATTCACTGGTTGAAATGACACTTGGGTCAAGGTGTGGTGACACAAAATTTTGATGCCAGCCCTAGGGAACTCAAGGCTGGGTGATTATGAAATTGAGGTTAGCTTGGATAGATAGAGTTCTAGACCCTGAAAATCACCCCCTCAAGGAAAACAGGTTAACAGCTGAAGAAAACTAGGAAGAAATGAAATGTTGAGTATCTTAGAAATTATTGAGAATAATCAGAATATTCTGATCTATATAGCTTTGTATAACTGATGCAAAATACAAATAGTCTCTGTTTTAGACATTCCAAGTAAGTGTAGCAGCTGGCAACCAAAGGCTATGGGCTTATCAGAGTAAAGTCTTTAAAAACCCTATGTTAGATGACTTCTTTTACTTTTTAAATTAGTTCTCTGAAATTTTCATAAAATATATTTTGATCATATTCACTCTCTCTCCTATCTTGTCTCACGTTTACAACTGTCATAATGTGGTCCATGAATGGAGCTGTCTGAGGGGAATTCTGAGAGCTTGTGAGAAAACACCAAGCAACAAGACTTTTTTGACTTCATTTTCTTGTTCTTAGAATGTGGGGTGTGTGTGTGTGTGTGTGTGTATGCACCTGCCAAATGTAGAAGACAGCAGTAAATTTACTTCAGATTACTCATTAAAGCTGGTTATTGTTATTTGTTTAAGCACGTATGGAAAAGCACGCTCTTGCCATGTGAGAACTGTCATGTGACCATATATCACAGTTACGTGTAGGACTCTGCTTAAGCCTCAGAATATGAATTGTCTGATGTGCTGCATGGAGTAGGTTATTGCATAAGACTTTAGTCCACCTAATTTATAAGCTGCATCCTTTTAGGTTCCACCCCTTCTAGAGTGGTAACACCCACCCTTCCTTTCCATTCCCATCTAGCTTTGTATTGTTTTTCCTACCAAACGCAATTAGTTTTTCTCGATATCCATGGCTGTGTGCCCTTCCAGGATAATGTGATTAACTTCTCATGGGTTAAAATTTTAGAGAAAACTCTCATTTCTCTGAGCTTAGAATTTCAATAGATTCATGGATAGGAGTAGGATCGTGTGCTCAACTTTGTTCCACATTCTGGTATTTGGTATGGTTTAAGTTTTCACAGGTCTTGAGCCTGCTATCAAAACCTCCATGCATTCACACATGCAGCTGATCTTCTTTTTCCAAATGGCTCTGCTTCCTTTTAATGATTCACCATATCTGGCTCTGATACTGTTTTCTCTCTTTTTACAATGATTCCTGAGCCTTTGAAGGAGAGACTGTGTACAGATGTCCCACTTTGGGACCCCTCTGCAGTGTCTTTTCCCATCGATGTTGACTGATTGGTGGTCTCTATGTTGATCACAATCTACTGCAAACAGAATTCCTTTGATGAGAGTTGAGAGGTGTCTTAATCTATGGATTTAATGTAAGTCGTTGAAATCAGTTTACTATTATGCTCATGTAGGAGAATAATAGTACCAAGTTCTCTCCGAGGGTCTAGGATATTCTTGCCGTAAATTCTTTACCCTAAAATACTGCAGGTATGCATATCAGCTTGTAGAACATAAATGTCAAATTACCAAGAAGTGGTTGTTTATTCCAGTGACATCTATCTCACTATTGCCCCAGTGGGCATTCCTTGCAAGGACAGTTTTATTGTAGCTCACAGGTTTTGTAAAAGTGTAAAGTTGATCATTTCTTTTCTCAACAGCAGATTCACAGTGTCTTTCAACACTACGAAAGCTAGCCAGTAGGAATAAAACTTTTAAATCACTACCACCTATATTTCTCCATGCTCTACAACTAAAGTATGTTATGCTTTCAAAAATAGGGTCTCAGAGTCAAGTTCTGGAAGATTGTCAAAAGAATTGATAATAATCTGTAATATCTAGGGGCAGAGAGATATATTTAAGAACTTGATACCCAACAAGTCCAAAATTAATCAGTTCCTCCAACTGGACATTTTTTATTTTACTTATTTATTTTTTGCATTGTATAGGATATTTCCATGTATGTTATTATTTAGAAAGTTTATATTTAATTATAGAAAATGGTGGTGTTCAATTATGTATTAAGTAGAAGAGCCATGCTGGATATGCCAGCCCTATGTTGTCTGATATCCTCTTCTAGCCATGCAGAGACCTTCACTAAGGCTGCATAGCCTTTCAAGCACATATATACATAAGTGAAACTTAACAATATTTCCTTTTTAAAAAGGTGAGTAGAGTTATAGCATCAAAAGCAGCAGAATTGCATTTTATATAATCAGATGGCTCTGTGTGTATTTATTTTTTTGTGTGTGTGCAAGTTTTATGTGCACATGTGTTTACAATTGTACACATTGTACATTGTACCTGCATATGGGTAGGCAGTTATATTTCATCACTTTCTACTATAGTGTTTTGGAATTGAATTGGAGGTTGCAAATTTGACTAGACTTGGTGGCTAGGGACTTGCAGAGTCCATCTCTGAAGATCCTACTGCTTCAGTTGCACAAACAAGTTGTTAGGCCAGGGTTTTAATATGGGACCTAGGGATCTGAATTCAGGTACTCATGTTTGTATCATCAAAACTTTTTTTACTGTTGTATTTTTTCGATTCTTCAAACAACATTATATGAATTGGGGCAATCCTGTATGGTGATTAGGTTCAGTATAATAGTTACTTCCTAGTAAAGTTCACCTAAAATCCTGTTAGACAACTACTTTTTCTTAAAGTTAGTTCTACCATAGAAAATTGTTTAATGTGTTGCTGGTGTGTGCATGAGTGTGTGTACTTGAAGCATGTGCATACCATGCTAGCAAAGGCCAGATCTGGAATGACATGATTTTACAACTGCTGGGAACATAATGTGGAACATAATCGTCACAAGACTGGCAGATGCTCTTAACCACTGAATCTTCTCTCCAAAATCATAGACAGCTTATTCTTTTTCAAACCTCATGGCAGGTGGAATGTAACCCAGATTCTGAGTCTTATTAGATTAAGAAACAGAAACACCACTTCCTCAAAACCTTAGCAACAATATAATTGGATGTCAATTCACAGTTATCTTTAAACTGTTCTTTCTTCTCATCCTTTTACATTTTCTTTCACTTCTTTCTTAACTTCCACTCCTGTCTTTCCTCCATTCCTTCTTCTCTACATCTTTATTTCATTTTGTTCTCCTGTATCATATGTGTCCAAGACCTTCCTGAACACTTGCTTTGTATAGCTAAAGATGCCATTGAATCTCTGGGTTTGACTCTACATTCCAAGTGATGCTATTACAGATATACAGCGCCTTGCCTGGTGTTATATAGTGAGCCTTCTCTGCAGGTTTTGAGCATCTCATCCAAGCACTATACCAACTGAACTACATCCCTGGTCCTGAATTTAAATCTTAACTATAGTTTATAAGTCTCATCTCACTTAGCCTCACTCTGAATTTTTTCTTCCCCTCTCTAAAATTATGATATTATTTAGTGATATCTTAATAAAATTTAAATATACAACAGTAAAACTTATTTCCAACAACTTGCTAATTATTTCTACTATATAGTAATTAATTGAACTGATGATTCTCTATCTGTAATTGAATTGATGTCCCACCACTAATTTTATACTCAAAGGCTTATACTAAAGGACTTGCTATACATGAAATAAGGACATGTTTTCAGTAATTTGACTAGTAAGTAAGTTGAAAATGGTGACAATAATTCAAATATGTATAACATATGAGGTGTCATAAATAATAGGCACTCGGTAAAAGCCTAGGCAAAATAAATATATGAAGATAGAAAGTTATTGATTTATGCTTTTGTCTTTCTTTTGTACTTAGTTCTCAAAATGATCAAAGTAATACAAAGGTTTCTGAAGCGTTTCCTGAGCTTAATCCTTATTACTCCCAGGAACATATAAATGAAAAACTATGCCATTCCTAGAATTCAGAGAGATAGGATCTCAATGAATCACTGGAAATTTACAGTACCCATCACAATCATAAGTTACATCACTCAGAATAAGTGTCAGTGAGTGATGACTACAGAAGCCTTCATGATCAGTGGAGCATGAGTGTGTCAGAGGTCAAGCTAGCGAAAGGCTTCACCCCAGTAGAGTGGGCCCTGAGTGCTGACACAGGGCTTAGCTTTTGCCACTGTGTGTGAATCACAGGCAGCTTGCTCTAACAGTCATCATGATTAGTCAGCTGCAGAGTGTCACAGCTTCCTAGAAATTTGACTATTAGCAAATAAGACTACTGAACTATTCCATTTTGTTCAGTTAAGAATTAAACATATGTTTATAATATGAATAACTTTATAATAAATATATAACTATATTGACTATAATAAATCATAGTTGAATGGTTGCCATTAGAACCGTCTTACCTGTTACTTTAAAGGCTACTCTGACTGGGAAGTTTCACACTCAGAAACTCACTTAATTCTGCTACAATTAGTTTATTTCCAGGAAATAACATAGTCATTTACTTACCCCATTAGCCATCAGTTATGTCACTGGGGAAGAGAAACTGGGGATAAGGTCTTAGAAATTTTGACTCAAAAATGTTTCTATTCATCTGAAAAATGTTCATGTTCCTTTGTAGCTTCTTTGCTCCCCTATCTACCTGGAACACAGCATTCTGGTTATTACAGTATTTTTACTAATTATGGAGATGTTACTATGCTTCCTTCATGACTATGGATAAACATTTTTTCTGCAGGAATTATCTGGGCCTTTACATTCTCTGAAACCCAGCCTCAACATAATACTTAAATCTTGGGTTTGGCAGAATCAAGGGCTTTTTAGTAATGTGGTATGCAGTTTATGGAGGTATCAGAAAAGAATTAATATCCATCGAATCAATCTGTCTACATAATCCCAAGCACTGAATAAGCTTGCTGAGCTGAGAATAGCAGCTCTCAGTTCTATGCTCCAGGTTACACGAGCCAGTGACTTTAGTAAAACCTCAGAGTAGTTATCTAGCTTCACAGATTCATGCCTCACAGAATCACAAGCCATTTATGAACATGCTTCTGAATCAACTGTCCAGAATCAACATTCTGGAAAATATACAAAAGTTTAGTTACTGTTTGTAGAAATAACTAATCAAGAGAAAGGAGACCATACATCTGCAAGAAATCCTTATGATTTTTGTTCTTCTCTTAATCTCTCTGTGCTATGGAGACAATGTAAATATGGCACCTACAGTCTTAGAAGGGACTGTAGGAAGAAAAATGGGTTTTATTTTCCAAGAATTATGTCAGAAAATGTATCTGCATGAAAAATTGATGCAGGTCCTATACCTTTGCTTATTTCAAATAGAAATTTATTCAGAATGGCATACTGGTATATACAGTGTTATACCTGTACTGTTATATGGTAGAGTTTTGTATAGCATAGAGTAGCATAGCATAGCATAGCATAGCATAGCTTATGGAAGCCTAGTATAGAATAGTATAATAAAATACAGTATATAGTAGAATATAATACAATATGGAATAGTATAGTATATTGTAGTATAGTATAATTTCATATGGAATAGTAATGAACGAGATTGCCCATAGATGTTCACAAATAAAAGGTTATAATTAAAGGAAATCAGTGATTAACTGAAAATGTGGGGAGAGAGCCTCTTTGAAACTAGAGGATTTAGAAGCATGCGTGCATGGTAAATGTAAATTTAGAAATGTGCTTCTGCCCAGGAAAGGCCCATGTTCAGAAAATCAGTTTATTTACTACTACTACTACTACTACTACTACTACTACTACTAGTACTACTTCTACTACTACTACTATTATTATTAATATTAATATTTTATTTATTCACTTTATATCCTGCTTGCTGCCCCCTTCCTGGTCATTCCTCCTACAAATCTTCCCCCTTTCCCTCTTATTTTCTCCTCTGAGAGTGTGGGGAACCCTGAGTATACACCCACACTGTACATTAAGTCTCTGCAGGGCTAGGAGCATCCCCTCCCACTGAGACCAGACAAGGCATGCAAGCTAGAAAAATATATCCTTACGTACAGGCAAAATCTTTTAGCATAGTCCCCATACAGTTGTTTAGGTCACACATGAGGCCCTAGCTATACCACTACTGGTAATAAACCCAAGGATGCACCATCATTCCACAAAGACTTGCCCAACATATGGTATATCTGCACAATGGAATACTACTTAGCTATTAGTAACAACATTGTCACTTCTGGTTTTCTGAAGGCTTAGCAGACTATTAAAGTGTTAGTGAGTTTTCCCAACAGTCATTTTGCAAGGTTTGAGTGTTTGACTTCCTTCCCCCCTCTCCTCCTCTTTCCTTCTACTTCCTCTCTATTCATTTTTCTCAGCCTTTATTCCCTTTGTCCCACCTTCTTTCACATTTCTTTCTTTTTGTTCTTTATCTTAACTTCAATTGTTAAAGCAAAACTCCACCAAACACTGAATAAATATAAGTTGACCAAATATACTCCAGAGATCACAAAGGACAATAACAAATGCCAAAACCAAACTTCAAACTAAATTCCTAAACAACCAACACCACTAGCAAGTGAGCAATCAATCAATCAATCAATCAACCAATCAATCAAGCAAGCAAAGAAACAGACTTTTAAGTGAAATGAACAGGATTTGCCAACTTGCCACATAATAGTATTTAAAATAATATGTTTTATTATTTTATTCATAGTAAAACTTTGACACACAAACATACAGAGAAGGGTGGATGTATACATACAAACATGCATATATACATGCATACATACATACATACATACATACATACACATACATGCAGATAAACAGACAGACAGAAAAAGAAATTATATTCTAGTTTCTAGTGGACATAGGTGCAATATTTATTGGGAAAATCTTTCAGATCAACTCTCATTTTCTCAATGTTTAAACTAATCTTTTGACAAAGAATTTTCAGAGGAAACTGGAAAGGAATGAATAGTCAAATAATCAGGATAACATCATTGAAACTTATGAAGAGAAAGTAGGTAGAAAGTTTAGAGTCAAATTCTATAAGAACCACCACAGTTTTTCAACATTTGATTTAAGCTGGCAGAAGTGAGTTAAACTAAGAAAGATGAGTTGAAATTCTTTGTTAGAACCTAAAACATTTATGGTATACTATTAAATACATCAATGTTTGTAGAATGAGAGTCTTGTTATGAGAGGAAGAAAATCAAGAAACAAATAAATCTTTGAAAAATAGTATATTAGTCAGGGTTCCCATAGAACATATGGGTAGTCTCTATATAGTGAGGGAATTTCTTGATGACTTATAGCTTGTAGTCCAGCTCCCTAACAATGGTCAGCAGCAGCTGTGGATGGAAGTCCACGGATCTAGCAGTTGATAACACACCTAAATGAGGAATGTGCTTTCTCCAGAATCCAAATAAACCCACTAAACATTGTGCTTCTTTCTTGGTGGTGGGAGGGGCCAGGTGCAAAAACTTATCTTTCACCTTAGAAGGAATATCTCTTCATGCTCCACACTACTGTACTCCTAAGAATTTCACTGATGTAGATGGTCCTTGAATTTTGGTTGAATTTATTTCCCATCCTCTGATACACATATGTGTCACCAATGAATCTAAGAAGTTGCTCAGATGCCTATGGTTTCTACTCCTGCTACAATTCCATCTGCTGCCAAGCATGCCTATAGCCTCATGGGGTGTCCCGTATGACCTGCTGATTGAAGAAGTGAAGGCTAGGACCTGGTTTACTGATGGCTATGCACACTATACAGGCACCACCCAGAAGTGGACAGCATTCCACTTTTGCAGCATTACAACTCCTTTCTGGGACAACACTGAAAGATACAGGTGAAGGAAAATCTTCACAGTGAGCAGAACTTTGGGCAGTACACATGGTATTATACTTTGTTTGGAAGAAGAAATGGCCAGATGTATGATTGTTCACTGACTCATGGGCGGTAGCCAATGGGTGGACTGGATAAGATCACAATTGGAAAATTGGTGGGGAAGACATCTGGGGAAGAAATATGTGGCTAGATCACTCCAAATGAGCAAAGGATGTGAAAATATCTGTGTCCCATGTAAATGCTCACCAAAAGGTGACTTCAGCTGAGGAATTAAACAATCAAGTGGATAAGATGACCCATTCTGTGGACAGTCAGTCTTTTTCCCAGACATCCCTGTCATTGCCCAATGGGCACATGAACAAACTGGTGATGGTGGCCGAGATGGAGGTTATGCTTGGGCCCAGCAACATGGATTTCCACTCACCAAGACTGACTGGGCTACAGTTGCTGCTAAATGCCAGATCTGCCAACAGCAAAAAACAATACTGAACCCCAGATAAGGCGCCATTCCTCGAGGTGAAAGGCCAGTAACCTGGTGGCAGGTTGACTACATTGGACCACGTCTCCTGTGGAAAGGACAACATTTTGTTCTTACTGGAGTAGATACTTCTTCTGGTTATGGATTTGCCTTTTCTGCATGAAATGCTTCTGCCCAAACCATCATCTGTGGACTCACAGAAGCCTTATCTATTGTCATGTTATTCCACACAGTATTCTGACCAAGGAACTCATTTCACAGCCAGAGAAGTGTGATAGTGGGCCCACGATCATGGAATTCACTGGTCTTACCATGTTCCCCATCATCCTGAAGCAGCTGGTATGATAGAAAGATGGAATGGCCTTTTGAAGACACAATTACACCACCAATTAGGGGCAACATCATGGAGAGCTTGGCAGAGTTCTTCAGAAGGCAGTATATGCTTTGAGTCAGTGCTCAATATATAGTACAGTTTCTCCCATAGCCAGGATCCATGGGTCAAGGAATCAAAGGGTGGAAAAGGGAATAGTTCCACTCACTATCATTCATAGTGACCTTCTAGGAAAATTTTTGCTTCCTGTCTTCACAACTTTATGTTCTGCTGGCCTAGAAGTTTTGATTCCATAGAGGGGAGTGCTCCTACTCAGAGCCACAACAAACATTCCATTGAACTGGAAGCTCAGACTTCCCCCTGGCCATTTTGGGTTTCTAATGCCCTTAAACCAACAGGCTAAGAAGGAATAACAGCATTAGGAGGAGTGATAGATCCATATTACTATGGGGAAATTGGATTGCCTCTCCACAATGGAGGCAAGCAGGATTATGTTTGGAATGCAGGAGATCCCTTAGGGCATCTCTTAGTACTACCTTGTCCTGTGATTAAAGTCAATGGAAAATTACAACAGCCTAATCCAAGCAGGATGACAAAGGACCCAAACCCATCAAGAATGAAGGTATGGGTCAGTCCTCCAGGAAAGAGCCAAGACTTGCTGAGGTGTTTGCCAACGATGAAGGAAATACAGAATGGGTCACAGAGGAAGGTACTTAAAAATACCAGTAAAGTCCACACAACCAGTTGCAGAAATGAGGATTATAAATAATGAATGCTTCTGTCTTATTTTGTTAAGGATACATTTGTCTTTCTTCCAATTCCTTTAATATCAATTGGTATTGAGACACTAAAAGAATGTTCTCAAGGGGCAATGCCCTATTGTAAATTTACAAATGTGTTTGTGGTTGTACGAGGATAGTTGCATCATGTTAGGCATATTCATGACTTTGTTATTGTTTCATGTGTACATGAGATATTATTTGTGTCAAGTTGATAAGTGGTGGATTGCAGTGGCAATTCCTGGTTGTCAACTTGACTATATCTGGAATGAACTACAATCCAGAATTGGAAGGTTCACCTATGATCCTAATCTGGAGACTCAGAGATACAAGTTCCTGACCTGGATCTTGGCATGGAGATCTTGAATCATAGTGGCTATGAATTTCAGAAGATTAAGTCAAGGACCTAAGTTCAAGGTCATATGCGATTAAAGGGTTGGTGGCACATGCCTTTAATCTGGGTCACACCCTCTGCTGAAGACCTACATAAGGACATTGGAAGAAGACTCACTCACTCACTCTTCCTTGCCTGCTTGCATCATGGGACTGAGCAACTGCTAGATCCTTGACTTCCATCCACAGCTGCTGCTGACTATTGTTGAGGAGTTGGGCTACAAGCTGTAAGCCATTGACAAATTCCCTAACTATATAGAGACTACCCATCGGTTCTGTGATTCTAGACAATGCTGACTAATACAGATATTGGTACCAGGAGTGGTTCTAGAGGAGCAGAAGTATAAGGATGAATCTTTTAAAAATTTGGAATTGGTTGCTTGATCTGCCAGCACCTTCAGCTACTGAAACCTCTCCAGATTCTCTCCCTCCTGGGAGCTTGGAAAATATTGAAGGCCTGTGGTTGAAACTAAATTTCAAGCTTAAAGAAGCTAATGTCTTTGATTATCTTGATGAATTAGGTGAGTTGGTGGTGTACAATACTTTCTACAAGTTGGAAAAAATCGGAAAAAGATTTTGCTGGCTGGTTGCTCTTAGCATCTCCAGAAAAAACACTGAAGGGAAGGAAGGAATTGTGTGATAAAATCAAACAGCTACAGATGCAAGTAAACAATCTAAAAGTTGCTAAGTGTGCCCTTGAAGAGAATCTTCTCTCTAGGAGCCATAGAGCTCAAGTTGCAGAAAATCAAACTGAAGCCCTCATTATAAGGTTGGCTGAATTACATTGAAAATTCAGGTCTTAGCCTCAGAGGATGTCAGCAGTTAAAGTCATGGCATTGATTGGCAAAGAAAGGGATCCTATAACTTGGAATGGGGATGTGTGGGAAGACCCTGTTGAAATTGAGAATTTTGAATCTTCAGATTTTCATGGATTTGCCCCACCTGATGAAGTAATACCATCCGCCCCACCCCTTGAAATAATGCCTTCTTCACATGAGAAAATTAATTCCTCAGAGCCTGATAAACAGCAGTGATATTTGCTGAAGAAAATGCCAAACAGGACAATACTGATGTTTCTCAAGGCCCACCAATGGTTACTTCTAGACCTATAACCAGGCTCAAGGCAAAACACGGCCCTAGAGGGGAGGTAGAAAGTGTAGTCCATGAGGAACTACATTGCACTACTAAGGAGCTTAATGAGTTTGCTAATTCATTCAAGCATAAGTCTGGGGAATATGCATGGGAATGAAGTTTAAGGGTGTGGGATAATTGTAGAAGGAATATAAAACTAGAGCAGGCTGAGTTTATTGGCATGGGTCCTCTGAATTGAGACTCTAGGTTCAATATGGAAGCTCGCACAGTTAAAAAAATGTGTCAGAAGTTTGTTTGAATAGTTGACTGAAGTGTTTATCCTAATATGGCCTACTGAAAAGGAGTTGAAGATGCCTGATAGCCCTTGGCTTAGTGTCGACAAAGGGATTTTAAGGCTTAGGGAAACTTCAATGCTAGAGTGGATATGTTGTGTAAAACCTAATCCTCTACAATGGGAAGGTCTAGAAGATATGCCCTTTACCAGTACTATAAGACGCAAAATGGTGAGGGGGCACCAGCACATTTAAAGAGTTTTGTTCTTGCCCTTTCCTTGTGCCAGACATTAGGGTGGGAGATGCTGATGCTTAATTAGATGAATTAAACTCAATGGTTTGATTGGACCCCAAGGTAACAAGGACCAGGTGGCAGCATTGAATCCCAGTTATTATAATAGACAGGGTAGACAAAACAATGTTTATAATGACATAACCCATAATGGTCAGCACAAGAGAGGTGAAATTTATAATGGCATGATTCATTTGAACCTTTAGTAATGACTAATCAATCACGGTGTTTCCAGGCATGAAATAGATAGGAAACCTACTGCATATCTATTTGATCTGTATAAGCAGAAAAATTCTATACAACAAATGAAAGCAAGGCTACCTTGGATCATAGCAAAAGGCAATCTCGGCCAGTGAATCAATTTCCAGACTTGAGCCAGTTTGCAGATACAGAACCCCTTGAATGAAGGGGTGGCCAGGTTCCCCTGAAGAGGGATCTTGATAAGACACCTAAAAGTTTTACTGTTAGTCTTTCTCCATTTCTTCCCCAGAGGGACCTACAGCCTTTTATAAGGGTAACTGTACACTGGGGAAAAGGAAATAATCAGAGTTTCCAGGGTCTATTGAATACTGGTTCTGAAATGACACTGGTCCCAGGAGATCCCAAGAAACATTGTGGCCCTCCATTTAGAGTAGGTACTTATGGAGTACAAGTGATTAATGGAGACTTGACTGATGTCTGACTCACAGTAGGTTCAATAGGTCCCTGAACATATCCTGTGGTCATTCCCCCAATTCCAGAATATATAATTGGGATAGATAAACTCAGAAATTGGAATAATTCTCACCTTGGTTCACTGACCTGTGGAGTGAGGGCTATTATTGTTAGAAATCAAAATGGAAGCCTTTAGAGTTGCCTCTGCCAAAGAAAATAGTGAAACAGAAAGTTTCATATTCCTGGAGATATTGCAGAAATTACTGCCACTATCAAGGACTTGAAAGCTGCAGGCATGGTGGATCCCACCACATCTCCCTTTAACTCTCCTATCTGGCCAATGGAGAAGACAGATGGATCATAGAGAATGACAGTTGATTATCAAAAACTAAATCAGGTAGTTAGTTACTCCAATTGTAGCTGCTGTCCCAGATGTAGTTTCATTACTTGAGCAAATTAACATATCTCCTGAATTGTAGCTCCTATGCAGCTATTGATCTGGCACATGCCTTCTTCTCAGTACCTGTCCGTAAAGACCAATAGAAGCAATTTGCTTTCAGTTGGCAAGGCCAGCAATATGCTTTTATAGTTTTGCCCCAAGGATATATTAACTCTCCTGCTCTGTGTCATAACTTAGTTAGAAGGGATCTTGATTGTCTCTTCCACAAAACATCACATTGGTGCACTATATGATGATATTATGCTGATTGGACCAAGTGAAAAAGAAGTAGCAACCACTGTCAGCCTCCAGATTAGGATCATAGGTGAGCTGTCCAATTCTTAATTGCAGTTCATTCCAGATGTAGTCAAGTTGACAACCAGGAATAACTACTAGAAATAGTAACTGACAACTACACAGATTGAAGGAAGGTCATAGGTTGCTTAGTCAGAAGCCTAGCCTAGGTATTTTGAGTTTTGTCTCATGTAAAAATGATTTGTCTATATTTTAAGGCAAAAATACAGAATCAGTACTGTGGTAAAATGAAGGCTCCCAGTAGATACTCTTTACGTACTTATAATCCATGGTATTCTGTAACAGACAGCAGACAGTTATAGTAGTTATTAATTCGGAATAGGTCTGGGTGAGGGAGGAAGGCACTTGTCTCTATCTTACATCTATAGAAAACCATTTCGTGTGTACCTTGAAGGCCCTGTGTATGCTGCTTCAGTCTCTGTGTTGTCATATGAACATGGTTCCTCTTTGTAGAACTAGAGGTCCATGTTTTATTGGTGCTCTCCATCTCCTCTGGTTATTAAAGTATTTCTCCTTTTTTTGTTTTGTTTTTTTATTTTATATATTTTTATTTTTTATTGAATATATTCTTCATTTACATTTCGAATGTTTTATCCTTTCCTTGTTTCCCTCTTTGCAGAAAATAGCCAGCCCATCCTCTTACTCTCTGCCTCTAAGAAGATGCTCCTCTGCCCAACCCATTCCCAAATGCCCCCAGCCCCTTGACTTCCCCATGCTGGGCCATCTATCAAGGCTTCATAGGGTGAAGAACCTCTCCTCCCACCGATGCTGGACAAGGCATTCCTCCCCCACCATTGTGGCTAGAAGCATGTATACCCATTGGTTGATGGCTTAGTCCCTGGGAACACTGGGGAGTCTGGTTGGCCAACTTTATCATTCTTACCATGGGTCTGCAAACCCCTTCAGCTCCTCCAATCCTCCCTCCAGCTCCTTCACTGGGGACCCCACACTCAGTCCAATGACTTCCTGCTAGCATCTGCCTCTGTATCTGTAAGGCTCTGGCAGGGCAGCTCCTGAGACAACTATGACATGATCCTTTTGCTATGCACTTATTGTTGCCCATAATAGTGTCAGGGTTTGGTGACTGTTTATAGCATGAATCCCCAGGTAGGATGGCCTTTCCTTCAGCCTCTACCCCAGACACTGTCTCCATAATTGCTCCTGTGAGTATTTTGTTCCCTTTCTCAGAAAAACTGAAGCATCCACACTTTGATCTTCCTTCTTCTTGAACTTCGTGTGGTCGGTGAGTTGTATCTTGCTTATTCTGTGCTTTTGGGATAATATCTATTTATCAGTGAGTGCATATCATACATGTTCTTTTGTGATTGGGAACCTTCACTCAGGATGACATTTATAGTTCCACCCATTTACCTGAGAATTTCATGAATTCATTGTTTTTAATAGTAGTATTCCATTGTATAAATACACCAAAATTTCTGTATCCTTTCCTCTGTTGAAGGACATCAGGGTTCTTTCCAGCTTCTGGCTATTATAAATAAGGCAGCCAGGAATATGGTGGAGCATGTGTCCTTATTACATGTTGGAGAATCTTCTGGGTATATGCCCAGGAGTGGTATATCTGGGTCCTTAGGTAGTACTATGTCTAATTTTCTGAGCAACTCCCAAACTGATTTCTTGAGTGGTTGTACCAGCTTTCAATCTCAGAAGCAATGGAAGAGTGTTCCTCTTTTTCTACATCCTTGCCAGGACCTTCTGTCCCTTAAGATTTTCATCTTAGACATTCTGACTGGTTTGAGGTGGAATCTTAGGGTTGTTTTTATTTGCATTTTCCTGATAATTAAGGATGTTGAACATTTCTTCAGTTGCTTCACAGCCACTTAAATTTCCTCAGTTGAGAACTCTCTGTTTAGCTCTGTACTCCATTTTTCAATAGGGTTATTTGGCTCTCTGGAGTCTAACTTCTGGAGTTCTTTGTATACATAGGATATTAATTGGCCCTCTATCAGATGTAGGGTTGGTAAAGATCTGTTCCTACTCTGTTGGTTGCCATTTTGTTCTATTGAAAGTGTCCTTTGCCTTATAGAAGCTTTGTAGTTTTTTGAAGTCCCACTTGTTATTTTTGTTTTGTTTTGTTTGTTTTGTTTTTGCTTTTGTTTTTCCATTTTAAGGCTTCTTTATTCAACCAGTTCTGATAAAAAACAATCACTATACAAGGCTGGTATCATGCTTGTTATTTTGTTTCTTTCTGACTAATTAATGGTCTTGCTCTCAAGCAGGATAAGTACAAACTTTGTTACAAAACATGGAAAAGAAGGCTGAGAAATTGTCTATCCACAAATTGCTAATTTGAGTACAGTATAAATACTTTTATAAAACTATAAATATGAGTAGAGTCTCATTACTACAAAACATTAACAGAAAGGTACAAAAAATTCCAGATTTTTTAAATTGTATTGCAGAAATATTGTTTGAATGCTGATAATTTAGAGCAAATTTTCTTCCATTTCCTTACAAGAGTGAGAGATATCCACTTATCAGAGATTGCATTCCATGGGTATTCTTTTGTGATTGGGTTACCTCACATAGGATATTTTCCAGATCCAACCATTTGCCTAAGAATTTTGTGAATTCATTGTTTCTAATTGCTGAGTAGTATTCCATTGTGTAAATATACCACATTTTCTGTATCCATTTCTCCATTGAGGGACATCTGGGTTCTTTCCAGCTTCTGGCTATTATAAATATGGCTGTTATGAACACAATGGATCATGTGTCTTTTTTGCATGCTGGGGAATTCTTTGGGTATGTGCCCAGTAGAGTTATAGCAGGGTCCTCCGAAAGTGTAATGTCCAGTTTTCTGAGGAAACGCCAGACTGATTTCTAAAGTGGTTGTACCATCTTACAATCCCACCAGAGAGTGGAGGAGTGTTCTTCTTTCTCCACATCCTCACCAGCACCTTCTGTCTCCTGAGCTTTTAACCTTAGCCATTCTGACTGGTGTGAGGTGAAATCTTAGGGTTGTTTTGATTTGCATTTCCCTAATGACTAATAATGATGAGCATTTCTTAAGGTGCTTCTCGGCCATCCACATTTCTTCAAGTGAAAATACTTTGTTTACAACCGTACCCCATTTTTAATAGGGTTATTTGGTTCCCTGGGGTCTAACTTCTTGAATTCTTTGTATATATTGGATATTAGCCCTCTACAGATGAAGGGTTGGTGAAAATCTTTTCCCAATTTGTTGGTTGCCATTTTGTCCTTTTGACAGTGTCATTTGCCTTATATAAACTTTGCAATTTTATGAGGTCCCATTTGTCAATTCTTGAACTTAGAGCATAAGCTATTTGTGTTCTGTTCAGGAACTTTTCCCCTGTGCTCATGTCCTCAAGGATTTTCCCCAGTTTCTTTTCTATTAGTTTCAGTGTGTCTGACTTTCCATGGAGGTCCTTGATCCACTTGGAGTTGAGTTTAGTACAAGGAGATAAGAATGGAACAATTCACATTCTTCTGCATGCTGACCTCCAGTTGAAACATCATCATTTGTTGAAAAGGCTATCTTTGTTCCACTGGATGTTTTCTGCTACTTTGTCGAAGATCAAGGGACCATAGGTATGTGGATTCATTTCTGGGTCTTCAATTCTATTCCATTGGTCCACTTGCCTGTCACTGTGCTAATACCATGCAGTTTTTAACACTATTGCTCTATAGTATTGCTTGAGGTTTGGGATACTGATTCCCCCAGAAGTTCTTTAAATGTTGAGAAAAGTTTTAGCTATCCTGGGTTGTCTGTTATTCCCAATGAATTTGAGAATTGCTTTTTCTAATTCTGTGAAGAACTGAGTTGGGATTTTGATGGGGATTGCGATGAATTGATAGATTGCTTTTGGCAAGATGGCCATTTTAACTATATTAATCCTGCCGATCCATGAGCATGGAAGATTTTTCCATTTTCTGAGGTCTTCTTCAATTTCCTTCTTCAGACACCTGAAGTTCTTGTGGTATAGATTTTTCACTTGTTTGGTTAGAGTCAGACCAAGATACTATATATTGTTTGTGGCTATTGGGAAAGGTGTCATTTCTCTAACTTCTTTCTCAATCTGCTTATCCTTTGAATATAGGAAGGTAACTGATTGGCTTGAGTTGGTTTTATAACCAGTCACTTTGCTGAAATTGTTTATCAGCTGTAGGAGTTCTCTGGTGGAGGTTTTCGGGTCACTTAAGTAGACTATCATGTCATCTCCAAATAGTGATAATTTGATTTCTTCCTTTCCAATTTGTATCCCCTTGACCTCCTTCTGTTGTCTAATTGCTCTAGCTAGCACTTCAAGTACTATATTGAAAAGATATGGAGAGAGAGGACAGCCTTGTTTAGTCCCTGATTTTAATGGGATTGCTTCAAAGTTCTCTTCATTTAGTTTGATGTTGGCTTCTGGTTTGCTGTATATTGCTTTAACTATGATTAGGTATGGGCCTTGAATTCCTGTTCTGTCCAAGACTTTTAGCATGAAAGGATGCTGAATTTTGTCAAATGCTTTTTCAGCATCTAATGAAATGACCGTGTGGTTATTTTCTTTGATTTTGTTTATGTAGTGGATTGCATTGATGGATTTTCTTATATTGAACCATCCCTTCATCCCTGGGATGAAGTGTACAGAGCCATATTGGGGCAGTCATGCACATGGTTTGAGCTTGACATTGGTCAAGGACAATCCCTGGCTTCAGGCAGGAATCTGCCTTTAGGACATAATTGGGAAGTAGGTTAAAACAGGAATTTTTATCCTAGGGTGGAGAAGTTCAGTGAAGGTTAAGTTCATTGTTCCTCCAGGTCTAGGAATTCCTGAATTAAGCAGGTGACCCACCCAGCTGCCAGAGCAGTCAAGACAAGGACCTCCAAGAGAAGTTAGACAACTTCCACCGGAACTCAGCCCAGAGTCTGGGGGGAAGGGTTTGCCCAAACTGTTAAAAGGTCTGGCACAATTAAAGTTGCCGGCCTTGATCAGTGAAACATTGTCTTGGCCCTTCTTCTTTTTGCCCCTTCCTCATCCATCCCTCAGCTTCTGTTCCAGCAACCCAGTTCATAATAGCTGCAGGCAGCTATGGAATAAAACAATGAAGCCTAATTGATCATGGTGTATGATCTTTTTGATATGTTCTTGGATTCAGTTGGCAAGAATTTTGTTAAGTATTTTTGCATCGATATTCATAAGGAAAATTGGCCTGAAGTTCTCTTTCTTTGTTGGATCTTTGTGTGGTTTTGGTATCAGCGTAATTGTGGCTTCATAAAACGAGTTGGGTAGTGTTCCTTCTGTTTCTATTTTGTGGAACAGTTTGAAGAGTATTGGTGTTAGCTCTTCTATGAAGATCTGATAGAATTCTACACTGAAGCCATCTGGTCTCATGCTTTTTTTGTTTGGGAGGCTTTCTATGACCCCTTTTATTTCTTTAGAGGTTATGGGACTGTTTAAATGATCTATTTGATCCTGATTTAATTTTGGTGTCTGATATTTGTCTAGGAAACTGTCCATTTCATCCAGATTCTCCAGTTATGTTGAGTATAGGCTTTTGTAGTAGGATCTGATGATTTTTTGAATTTCATCAGTTTCTGTTGTTATATCTCCCTTTTCATTTCTAATTTTATTAATCTGGATACTGTCTCTGTACCCTTTGGTTAGTGTGGCTAAAGGTTTATCTATCTTGTTGATTTTTTCAAAGAACCAGCTCCTGGTTTTGTTGATTCTTTGTATGGTTCTCTTTGTTTTTACTTGATTGATTTCAGACTTGAGTTTGATAATTTCCTGTCTTCTACTCCTCCTGGGTGAATTAGCTTGTTCCAGGGCTTTCAGGTGTGTTGCTAAGCTGCTAATGTATGCTCTCTCCATTTTCTTTTTGGAGGCACTCAGGGCTATGAGTTTTCCTCTTAGCACTGCTTTCATTGTGTCCCATAGTATTGGGTATGTTGTGTATTCATCTTCATTAAATTCTAAAAAGTCTTTGATTTCTTTCTTTATTTCTTTCTTGACCAAGGTATCATTGAATAGAATATTGTTCATTTTCCATGTGTATGTGAGCTTTCTGTTGTTTTTGTTTCTATTGAAGACCACTTTTACTCCATAATGATCTGATAGGAGGCATGGGGTTATTTCGATCTTTTTATATTTGTTGAGGTGTGTCTTGTGACCAGTTATATGATCAGTTTTGGAGAAGGTACCATGAGGTGCTGAGAAAAAGGAAAAGGCATATTCTTTTACTTTAGGATAAAATGCTTTATATATATATATATATAGATATTTTGACTTTCTTTCCATATTATATCCCCTGATCTCCTTTTGTTTTTCTATTAGTCTAGCTAAAAATTCAAGTACTATATTGAATAGATATGGAAAGAGTTGGGCAGTATTGACTTGTCCCTGGTTTTAGTGCACTTGCTTTAAGTTTCTCTCTAATTAATTTGATGTTGATTATTAGCTTGCTACATACTGCCTTTATTGTGTTTTGTTATAGGGCTCTTATCACTGATCTCTCCAAGTCTACTATCATGATGGGTACTGGATTTTGTCAAAGGCTTAATCAGCATCTAATGAGATGATCATGTGGGTTTTTCTTTCAGTTTATTTATATGGTGAATTACATTTATGGATTTTCTTATATTTAACAATCCCCACATACCTGTGATAAAATGTATTTCACCATGGTGGATGATGTTTTTATGGGTTCTTGGATTCTGTGTGCAAGAATTTTATTGAGTGGTTTTACATCAATATTCATCAGAGAAATTTGTATGAAGTTCTCTTCCTTGTTGAGTTTTGTGTGGTTTAGGGATCATGGCAATGGTGGTCTTATAGAATAAATTTGATAATGTTGTTCTGTTTTTGTTCTGTGGAATAGTATTGGTATTATATCTTCTTTGAAAGTCAGATAAAATTCTGTGCTAAAACCATCTGACTATGTATTTCTTTTCCTTTTTGGTTAGGAGATTTGTATGTCCTTAGCTGTTATAGAACTATTTGACTTATTTACCTGATTTTGATTGAACTTTGCTAAGTGGGATATTTTATGAAAATTGATCCTTTCACTTATATTTTCCAATTTTGTCAAGCACAAGTTTCTTTTTTATTCGATATAATTTATTTACATTTCAAATGATTTCCCCTTTTCTAGCCCCCCACTCCCCAAAAGTCCTGTAAGTCCCCTTCTCTTCCCCTGACCTCCCACCCACCCCTTCCCACTTCCCCGTTCTGATTTTGCCGAATACTGCTTCACTGAGTCTTTCCAGAACAAGGGGCCATTCCTCCTTTCTTCTTGTTCCTCATTTGATGTGTGGATTATGTTTTGGGTATTCCAGTTTTCTAGGTTAATATCCACTTATTAGTGAGTGCATACCATGATTCACCTTTTGAATCTGGGTTACCTCACTTAGTATGATGTTCTCTAGCTCCGTCCATTTGCCTAAGAATTTCATGAATTCATTGTTTCTAATGGCTAAATAGTACTCCATTGTGTAGATATACCACATTTTTTGCATCCACTCTTCTGTTGAGGGATACCTGGGTTCTTTCCAGCATCTGGCAATTATAAATAGGGCTCAAGCACAAGTTTTTGAAGTAAGACATAATGATTCTTTGGACTTCCTCAATGCTTGTTGTTATAGTCCCCTTTTCATTTCTGATTTCATTAATTGTGATACTAATTCTCTGCCTTTTACTTAGTTTGGCTAAGGGGATTGTCTATTCTTGCTTTTCTCACAGAACCACCTCTTGAAATTGTTGATACTTTGTTTTGCTCACTCTGTGTCTAATCTATCTCTATCATCCCTGAGTTTGATTATTTGCTGTAATCAACTCCTCTTTGATGTGTTTGCTTCTTTTTTTTTTCAAGAGCTTTAGGCTAGTATGAGATATTGCCAATTAATTATGAAGGCACTTAGTACTATTGATTTTCCTCTTAGCACTGCTTTCATTGTTTCCCATCTGTTTGGGAATGTTGTCCTTTTAGTTTCATTGAGTTCTAGGAATTCTTTAATTTCTTCCTTTATTTCTCCCCTGACCTAGTAATCATGGAATAGACAGGTAGAGTTGTTCAGTTTCCACAAGTTTGTAGGCTTTTGCTTGTTTCTCTTGTTGTTGAAATCCACCTTTCATTTTTAATGGTCTGAGAAGATAAAAAGAGTTATTTCATTTTATTGTGTCTGTTAAGGCTTGCCTTGTGACTGAGTATATGGTCCATTTAATAGAAGGTTCCATGAAGTACTAAGAAGGTATATTCTTTTGTGTTTGGGGGAAATGTTATATAGATATCTGTTAGGTCCATTTGACTTACAACATATGTAAGTTTCAATATTTCTCTATTTAGTTCTCTCTCAATGATCTGTCCATTGGCAAGAGTGAGGTGTTGAAGTCTTCCACTATTAATGCGTGGCGTTCCATATGTGATTTAAGCTCTAGTAATGTTTTCTTTATGAATATGTGTGTCCTTGCATTTTGGGCATAGATGTTCAGAACTGAGAAGTCATCTTGATGGATCTTTTCTTTGATGAGTATGAAATGTCATTCTCTATGTATTTTGAATAATTTTGGTTTATTTGATTATATATTAGAATGGCTACTCCAGCTATTTCTTCAGGATGCTTGCTTGGAAAACTTTTCTAGCCCTTTACTCTGAGGTAATGTCTATATTTGTTACCTTGTTGTGTTTCTTGTATGCAGCAGAATGATGAGTTCTGTTTAATCATCCATAATGTTAGCTATCCCATGTCTTTCAATTGGGGAATTAAGTTCATTGATGTTAAGAGTTATTAATATCCAATGATTATTAATTCCTATTATTTTGATGTTGGTGGTGATAGTGTATATGAGTGTCTCCGTGTGTGTGTGTGTGTGTGTGTGTGTGTGTGTACAAGTACTTTTCTTATTGTGGTTTTGCTATTGTGGCATTATTTCTTGTGTATTTGGTGGTATACTTAGCATCCCTGGGTTGGAGTTTTCCTTATAATATCTTCTGTAGGGCTGAATTTGTGGGTAGATACCATTTTATTTTTTCATGGAATATCCTGTTTTTTCACATCTGTGGGTGGTTAAAAGTAGTCTGGGCTCACATCTGTGGTCTCTTAGGGGCTGCAAGATATCTGCCCAAGGTCTTCTGGCCTTTACAATTTCTGTTGAGATGTCAAGTGCAATTGTGATGGTTCTGACTTAGTATATTACTTGGCCTTTTTTCTTTGCATCTTTTAATATAATTTTTTGTTGTTTTTCTATACATTTAGTGTTTTGATTATTATGCAACAGTGAGATTATCTTTTATATTGCTATCTATTGGTGTTCTGTAGGCTACTTGGATGTTTATAGGCATCTCCTTCTCTAGGTTGTGAGGTTTTCTTCTATGATTTTGTTTAAAATATTTTCTGGTGCTTCTACGTCCTCTATTCCTATTATTCTTAGATTGGTCTTTTCATAGCCTCACATATTTCTTAGATGTTTTGTGTCAGGAACTTTTAGATTTAACATTTTCTTTAACTTATAGATATATTTCATCAATAGTACCTTCTATGCTTTAGATTATGTATTCTTTTTTTTTTTTTGATTTTTATTTATTTATTTATTTATTTTTGTTAATTCTTTTTTTTTTGCCTTTTTTTTTTATTTGATATAATTTATTTACATTTCAAATGATTTCCCCTTTTCTAGCCCCCCCCAATCCCCGAAAGTCCCGTAAGCCCCCTTCTCTTCCCCTGTCCTCCCTCCCACCCCTTCCCAGTTCCCCGTTCTGGTTTTGCCAAATACTGTTTCACTGAGTCTTTCCAGAACCAGGGACCACTCCTGCTTTCTTCTTGTATCTCATTTGATGTGTGGATTATGTTTTGGGTATTCCAGTTTTCTAGGTTAATAACCACTTATTAGTGAGTGCATACCATGATTCCCCTTTTGAGTCTGGGTTACCTCACTTAGTATGATGTTCTCTAGCTCCATCCATTTGCCTAAGAATTTCATGAATTCATTGTTTCTAATGGCTGAATAGTACTCCATTGTGTAGATATACCACATTTTTTGTATCCACTCTTCTGTTGAGGGATACCTGGGTTCTTTCCAGCATCTGGCAATTATAAATAGGGCTGCTATGAACATAGTAGAGCATGTATCCTTATTACATGGTGGGGAATCCTCTGGGTATATGCCCAGGAGTGGTATAGCAGGATCTTCTGGAAGTGAGGTGCCCAGTTTTCGGAGGAACCGCCAGACTGCTTTCCAGAGTGGTTGTACCAATTTGCAACCCCACCAGCAGTGGAGGAGTGTTCCTCTTTCTCCGCACCCTCTCCAACACCTGCTGTCTCCTGAATTTTTAATCTTAGCCATTCTGACTGGTGTAAGATGAAATCTTAGGGTTGTTTTGATTTGCATTTCCCTAATGACTAATGAAGTGGAGCATTTTTTAAGATGCTTCTCCGCCATCCGAAGTTCTTCAGGTGAGAATTCTTTGTTTAACTCTGTACCCCATTTTTTAATAGGGTTGTTCGGTTTTCTGGAGTCTAACTTCTTGAGTTCTTTATATATATTGGATATTAGCCCTCTATCTGATGTAGGATTGGTGAAGATCTTTTCCCAATTTGTTGGTTGCCGATCTGTCCTCTTGATGGTGTCCTTTGCCTTACAGAAACTCTGTAACCTTATGAGGTCCCATTTGTCAATTCTTGCTCTTAGAGCATACGCTATTGGTGTTCTGTTCAGAAACTTTCTCCCTGTACCGATGTCCTCAAGGGTCTTCCCCAGTTTCTTTTCTATTAGCTTCAGAGTGTCTGGCTTTATGTGGAGGTCCTTGATCCATTTGGATTTGAGCTTAGTACAAGGAGACAAGGATGGATCAATTCGCATTCTTCTGCATGCTGACCTCCAGTTGAACCAGCACCATTTGTTGAAAAGGCTATCTTTTTTCCATTGGATGTTTTCAGCCTCTTTGTCGAGGATCAAGTGGCCATAGGTGTGTGGGTTCATTTCTGGATCTTCAATCCTGTTCCATTGATCCTCCTGCCTGTCACTGTACCAATACCATGCAGTTTTTAACACTATTGCTCTGTAGTATTGCTTGAGGTCAGGGATACTGATTCCCCCAGATTTTCTTTTGTTGCTGAGAATAGTTTTAGCTATCCTGGGTTTTTTGTTGTTCCAGATGAATTTGATAATTGCTCTTTCTAACTCTGTGAAGAATTGAGTTGGGATTTTGATGAGTATTGCATTGAATCTGTATAGTGCTTTAGGCAAAATGGCCATTTTAACTATATTGATTCTACCGATCCATGAGCATGGGAGGTTTTCCCATTTTTTGAGGTCTTCTTCCATTTCCTTCTTCAGAGTCTTGAAGTTCTTGCCATACAGATCTTTCGCATGTTTGGTAAGAGTCACCCCAAGATACTTTATACTGTTTGTGGCTATTGTGAAGGGGGTCATTTCCCTAATTTCTTTCTCAGCCTGCTTATCCTTTGAGTATAGGAAGGCCACTGATTTGCTTGAGTTGATTTTGTAACCTGCCACTTTGCTGAAGTTGTTTATCAGCTGTAGGAGCTCTCTAGTGGAGTTCTTTGGGTCACTTAGGTAGACGATCATGTCGTCTGCAAATAATGATAGTTTGACTTCCTCCTTTCCAATTTGTATCCCTTTGACCTCCTTATGTTGTCGAATTGCCCGAGCTAGTACCTCAAGTACAATATTGAAAAGATAAGGAGAAAGGGGGCAGCCTTGTCTGGTCCCTGATTTCAGTGGGATTGCTTCAAGTTTCTCTCCGTTTAGTTTGATGCTGGCTACCGGTTTGCTGTATATTGCTTTTACTATGTTTAGGTATGGGCCTTGAATTCCTGTTCTCTCCAAGACTTTAAGCATGAAAGGATGCTGAATTTTGTCAAATGCTTTTTCAGCATCCAATGAAATGACCATGTGGTTTTGTTCTTTGAGTTTGTTTATGTAGTGGATTGTATTGATGGATTTCCGTATATTGAACCAACCCTGCATTCCCGGGATAAAGCCTACTTGATCATGGTGGATGATCGTTTTGATGTGTTCTTGGATTCGGTTGGCAAGAATTTTGTTGAGTATTTTTGCATCGATGTTCATAAGGGAAATTGGTCTGAAGTTCTCTTTCTTTGTTGGATCTTTGTGTGGCTTTGGTATCAGCGTAATTGTGGCTTCGTAGAAGGAATTGGGTAGTGTTCCTTCTGTTTCTATTTTGTGGAATAGTTTGAAGAGTATTGGTGTTAACTCTTCTTTGAAGGTCTGGTAGAATTCTGCACTGAAACCATCTGGTCCTGTGCTTTTTTTGGTTGGAAGACTTTCTATGACTCCTTCTATTTCTTTAGGCTTTATGGGACTGTTTAGATGGTCTAGTTGGTCCTGATTTAATTTTGGTATTTGGTATCTGTCAAGGAAATTGTCCATTTCCTCCAGATTCTCCAGTTGTGTTGAGTACAGGCTCTTGTAGTAGGATCTGATGATTTTTTGGATTTCCTCAGTTTCCGTTGTTATGTCTCCCTTTTCATTTCTAAGTTTGTTAATTTGGATACTTTCTCTGTGCCCTTTGGTCAGTCTGGCTAAGGGTTTATCTATCTTGTTGATTTTCTCAAAGAACCAGCTCCTAGTTTTGTTGATTTTTTGTATGGTTCTCTTTGTTTCTACTTGATTGATTTCGGCCCTGAGTTTGATGATTTCCTGCCTTCTACTCCTCCTGGGTGAAATAGCTTCTTTTTGTTCTAGGGCTTTCAGGTGTGTCATTAAGTTGGTAATGTATGCTCTCTCCATTTTCTTTTTGGAGGCACTCAGGGCTATGAGTTTTCCTCTTAGCACTGCTTTCATTGTGTCCCATAGATTTGGGTATGTTGTGTTTTCATTTTCATTGTGTTCTAAAAAGTCTTTAATTTCTTTCTTTATTTCTTCCTTGACCAAGGTGTCATTGAGTAGAGTATTGTTCAATTTCCACGTGTATGTGGGTTTTCTGTTGTTTCTGTTGCTATTGAAGACCACTTTTATTCCATAGTGATCAGATAGGAGGCATGGGATTAGTTCTATCTTTTTATATTTGTTGAGGTCTGTCTTGTGACCAATTATATGGTCGATTTTGGAGAAGGTACCATGAGGTGCTGAAAAAAAGGTATATTCTTTTGTTTTAGGATAGAATGTTCTATATATATCAGTTAAGTCTAATTGGTCCAAAGCTTCAATTAGTTTCATTGTGTCCTTGTTTAGTTTCTGTTTTCCTGATCGGTCCATTGAGGAAAGTGCAGTGTTGAAGTCACCCACAATTATTGTGTTAGGTGTAATGTGTGCTTTGAGTTTTAATAAAGTTTCTTTTATGAAAGAGGGTGCCCTTGCATTTGGAGCATAGATGTTCAGGATTGAGAGTTCTTCTTGTTGTATTTTTCCTTTGACCAGCAAGAAGTGTCCCTCAGAGTCTCTTCTCTTGTTTTCTGCTGGTAATGCTTGCTTCTGTAGTTCCTGTTTTCTTCCCTAGGCTTTTCATCTTCAGGATTCCCTCCATTTTTATTTTCATTATTGCTTCTACTTTCATTTTCTAGTCTAGAAAGTTCTTTCTCTAATTCATTCATCTGTTTTGTTATATTTTGTTGTGTTTCTTTAAGAGTTTTATTCATTTCCTATTTAAAGGCATCTAATCATCTTTGTAAAACTGAATATAAAGTCATCTTCTGTATTTTGGCTGTTAGGATATCCAGTGCTTGCTGAAGCAGGATTGTTACTATTTGCAGATGATATGATAATATACTTAAGAGACCCCAAGATTTCTATCAGAGAACTCTTAAACCTGATTAAAACAACTTCGGCAAAGTGGCTGGATATAAAATTATCTCAAGAAAATCAGTTACCTTCCTCTACTGAAAGGATAAAAAAGATGAGAAAGAAATTAGGGAAATGTCACCTTCACAAAAGTCCCAAATAATATTTCATACCTAGGTGTGACTCTAACCAAGCAAGTGAAAGATCTGTATGACAAGAACTTCAAGCCTCTGAAGAAAGAAATCGAAGAAGGTCTCAGAAGACAGAAAGATCTCCCATGTTCATAGATTGGCAGGATCAATATAGTAAAAATGGCCATCTTGCCAAAAGCAATCTACAAATTCAATGCAATCCCCATCAAAATCCCAAATCAGTTCTTCATAGATCTAGAAAGAGCAATTCCCAAATTCATCAGTAATAACAAAATCCCAGGATGGCAGGATGTATTCTCCACAACAAAAGACCTCCTGGGGTAATCACCATCCCTAACCTCAAGCTCTACTACAGAGCAATAGTGATAAAAACTGTTTGGTATTGGTATGCAGACATGTAGGAAGATCAATGGAATAGAATTGAAGACCCAGAAAAACCCCCACACACGTATGTTCACTTGATATTTGACAAAGGAGCTAAAGACATCCAGTGGAAAAAAGACAGCATTTTTAACAACTGGTGCTGGATCAACTGGAGGTCTGCATGCAGCAAATTGACCCATTCTTATATCCTTGTACAAAGCTCAACTCCAAATGGATCAAGGATCTACACATAAAACCAGATACACTGAAGCTTATAGAGGAGAAAGCGGGGATGAATCTTGAACACCTGGACACGGGGGGAAAGTTCCTGAACAGAACACCTATGGCTTATGTTCTAAGAACAAGAATCGACAAATGGGACCTCACAAAATGGCAGAGCTTCTGTAAGGCAAAGAACAGGGTCAATAGGATGAAAGGGCAACCAACAAATTGAGAAAAGATCTTTACTAACCCTACATCTGATAGAGGGCTAATATACAATGTATACAAAGAGCTCAAGAAGTTAAGTCTCCAGAGAGTCAAATAACCCTATTAAATATGGGGTACAGAGCTAAACAGGGAATTCTCAACTGAGGAAACTCAATGGCTCTAAAGCACCTAAAGAAATGTTCAGAATCTTTAGTTATCAGGGAAATGCAAATCAAAACAGCACTGAAATTCCACCTCACACCAGTCAATATGGCTAAGATGAAAAACTCAGGGGAGAGCAGATGCTGGAGAAAATGTAGGGAAAAAGAATACCTCTCCATTTTTGGTGGGATTGCAAGCTGGTAAAACCACTCTGGAAATAAGTTTGGTAAGTCCTCATAAAACAAGTCGTAGTAGTACCTGAGGACCCAACTATACCACTCCTGTGCATATACCCAGAAGATGCTCCTACATGTAATAAGGACACATGCTCCACTATGTTCATAGCTGCCTTATTTATAATAAATAGCCAGAAGTTAGAAAGAACCCAGATGTTCTTCAACAGAGGAATGGATAGAGAAACTGTGCTATATATACTTAATGGAGTACTATTCATTTATTAAAAACAATGGATTCACAGGACCAGATGGTTTCAGTGCAGAATTCTACCAGACCTTCAAAGAAGAGTTAACACCAATACTCTTCAAACTATTCCACAAAATAGAAACAGAAGGAACACTACCCAATTCCTTCTACGAAGCCACAATTACGCTGATACCAAAGCCACACAAAGATCCAACAAAGAAAGAGAACTTCAGACCAATTTCCCTTATGAACATCGATGCAAAAATACTCAATAAAATTCTTGCCAACCGAATCCAAGAACACATCAAAACGATCATCCACCATGATCAAGTAGGCTTTATCCCGGGAATGCAGGGTTGGTTCAATATACGGAAATCCATCAATACAATCCACTACATAAACAAACTCAAAGAACAAAACCACATGGTCATTTCATTGGATGCTGAAAAAGCATTTGACAAAATTCAGCATCCTTTCATGCTTAAAGTCTTGGAGAGAACAGGAATTCAAGGCCCATACCTAAACATAGTAAAAGCAATATACAGCAAACCGGTAGCCAGCATCAAACTAAACGGAGAGAAACTTGAAGCAATCCCACTGAAATCAGGGACCAGACAAGGCTGCCCCCTTTCTCCTTATCTTTTCAATATTGTACTTGAGGTACTAGCTCGGGCAATTCGACAACATAAGGAGGTCAAAGGGATACAAATTGGAAAGGAGGAAGTCAAACTATCATTATTTGCAGACGACATGATCGTCTACCTAAGTGACCCAAAGAACTCCACTAGAGAGCTCCTACAGCTGATAAACAACTTCAGCAAAGTGGCAGGTTACAAAATCAACTCAAGCAAATCAGTGGCCTTCCTATACTCAAAGGATAAGCAGGCTGAGAAAGAAATTAGGGAAATGACCCCCTTCACAATAGCCACAAACAGTATAAAGTATCTTGGGGTGACTCTTACCAAACATGCGAAAGATCTGTATGACAAGAACTTCAAGACTCTGAAGAAGGAAATGGAAGAAGACCTCAAAAAATGGGAAAACCTCCCATGCTCATGGATCGGTAGAATCAATATAGTTAAAATGGCCATTTTGCCTAAAGCACTATACAGACTCAATGCAATACCCATCAAAATCCCAACTCAATTCTTCACAGAGTTAGAAAGAGCAATTATCAAATTCATCTGGAACAACAAAAAACCCAGGATAGCTAAAACTATTCTCAGCAACAAAAGAAAATCTGGGGGAATCAGTATCCCTGACCTCAAGCAATACTACAGAGCAATAGTGTTAAAAACTGCATGGTATTGGTACAGTGACAGGCAGGAGGATCAATGGAACAGGATTCAAGATCCAGAAATGAACCCACACACCTATGGCCACTTGATCCTCGACAAAGAGGCTGAAAACATCCAATGGAAAAAAGATAGCCTTTTCAACAAATGGTGCTGGTTCAACTGGAGGTCAGCATGCAGAAGAATGCGAATTGATCCATCCTTGTCTCCTTGTACTAAGCTCAAATCCAAATGGATCAAGGACCTCCACATAAAGCCAGACACTCTGAAGCTAATAGAAAAGAAACTGGGGAAGACCCTTGAGGACATCGGTACAGGGAGAAAGTTTCTGAACAGAACACCAATAGCGTATGCTCTAAGAGCAAGAATTGACAAATGGGACCTCATAAGGTTACAGAGTTTCTGTAAGGCAAAGGACACCATCAAGAGGACAGATCGGCAACCAACAAATTGGGAAAAGATCTTCACCAATCCTACATCAGATAGAGGGCTAATATCCAATATATATAAAGAACTCAAGAAGTTAGACTCCAGAAAACCGAACAACCCTATTAAAAAATGGGGTACAGAGTTAAACAAAGAATTCTCACCTGAAGAACTTCGGATGGCGGAGAAGCATCTTAAAAAATGCTCCACTTCATTAGTCATTAGGGAAATGCAAATCAAAACAACCCTAAGATTTCATCTTACACCAGTCAGAATGGCTAAGATTAAAAATTCAGGAGACAGCAGGTGTTGGAGAGGGTGCAGAGAAAGAGGAACACTCCTCCACTGCTGGTGGGGTTGCAAATTGGTACAACCACTCTGGAAAGCAGTCTGGCGGTTCCTCCAAAAACTGGGCACCTCACTTCCAGAAGATCCTGCTATACCACTCCTGGGCATATACCCAGAGGATTCCCCACCATGTAATAAGGATACATGCTCTACTATGTTCATAGCAGCCCTATTTATAATTGCCAGATGCTGGAAAGAACCCAGGTATCCCTCAACAGAAGAGTGGATACAAAAAATGTGGTATATCTACACAATGGAGTACTATTCAGCCATTAGAAACAACAAATTCATGAAATTCTTAGGCAAATGGATGGAGCTAGAGAACATCATACTAAGTGAGGTAACCCAGACTCAAAAGGTGAATCATGGTATGCACTCACTAATAAGTGGTTATTAACCTAGAAAACTGGAATACCCAAAACATAATCCACACATCAAATGAGATACAAGAAGAAAGCAGGAGTGGTCCCTGGTTCTGGAAAGACTCAGTGAAACAGTATTTGGCAAAACCAGAACGGGGAACTGGGAAGGGGTGGGAGGGAGGACAGGGGAAGAGAAGGGGGCTTACGGGACTTTCGGGGAGGGGGGGGGCTAGAAAAGGGGAAATCATTTGAAATGTAAATAAATTATATCGAATAAAAAAAAAAGAAAAAAAAAACAATGGATTCATGAAATTCTTAGGCAAATGGATGGAAATAGAAAGTGTCATCACAAGTGAGATAACTCAGTCACAAAAGAATGCACATGGTGTTCACTTACTAAAAAGGGGATGTTAGCCCAAAAGCTCAAAATAAACAAGTTACAATTCACCCAGCATAGGAAGCTCAAGAAGAAGGAGGACTTAAGTGAGGGTGCTTTGGTTCCTCTGAGAAATGGAACAAAATACTCACTGGAACAATAAGGTAGACAATGTATGGAGGAGATACTGAAGTAAAGGCCACTCAGGATGGCCTTTACTACCTGGGGATTCATCCTATAAACAGTCACCAATCCCTGATACTACTATTGACAACCAGAAGTATATACCAAAAGGAGCATGACATGGTTGTCTCTGGAGGGGCCCTGCCAGAGCCTTATACATACAAATGCAGATGCTAGCCACCAACCATTGGTTTGGGCATGGGATCCCCAATGGAGGAACTGAAAGGTGGTTTGGAGGAGCTAAAGGGGTTTATAGCCCCATGAGAAAAACAAAGATGTAGGCTGCCCAGATGCCCAATTCTTCCAGGGACCAAACTATCAACCAAGTGATACATTTTTCCAGCCAAAAATGTGGCAGATGAATTTCGTGTTGGGCATCAGTGGGAGGAGTGGTCCTTGGTCAGGTAAAGGCTCAATAGATGTCCCAACAAAAGGAAAGTGGGGGGTAGGAGTGGGTAGAGTAGAGGAATATATATGTGGAGGCAGGGGGTGGGAGGAGGATTTGGGGGTCTTTGGGGAGGGGGAAAATCGAAAAAGGTTTTACCATTGGCAATGTAAATGGAGACAATATTCAATTAAAAAAAAAGGAAGTGTCAAGGGTATCTTATATGTTCCTGGACCTTCACAGGTTTGGAAGTTCCCGGAGCATGGCAGGCCACCTGGGTAGTAAAGACAGTGGAGCTTATACAGAAGGAAAACAGCATCTAGCTAACCTCTACTGGCTGTATCCCAAATGTACATTACTCTTTTTTGTGTGTGTTTTTTTCTCATATAATATCTTAAGATTATGGTTTTCTCTTCTCCATCTCCTCTGAGACCCTCACTACCACCCTCCCATCTGAATTCACACTCTTTATATCTCTCCTTAAAAAATGAAAAGGCATCTAAAAATAATAAAAATGCTATTAAAATATAAAATAAAATATAGTATATTATATGTAAAATATAGAATATAAATGTTTTACACACATATGTGTATATATATATATATATATGCACACTTAACTCTTCTCGTAGGGGCTAAATGTTTGCATCAATAGCAAATCACTAATGATCTGCTCTTTTCCATTCTCTGGTGCTGGTTCACTTTCATTTCACATTTTGATTCCCCAGAATGTTCTTAACTTTTTATGGTTGTTTTCATGTCCCTATGGCATTTCACACTGCAGCTTCATCTGACTTTTACTGTTATTAGTTCTTTCACAGTTTCATACTTCATGTTTGAACACATTCTACCCCTCACATCTTTGCAGGTCCAATCCTGATGCCTAAAAACTTATTTTGTGTTCATTTCCTTTAAAATTTCCAAGACTAATTTCCCCAAAGATTCTTGGATATTTGGCCTTATACTGGAGCATGATCAACTTATCAGGGCCTATATTCTTAGAGAAAATCTCTCCCAAGTTCTTAGCAACTAACAATTACCAGTAGTTCTATGGCTAGGAGTTGGGTTGTGATCTTTCCTCACCATCCATGTTGAGATTTCCTTGGGCTTTGGTTTGACAGGTCTTGTGTATGCATGCCATCACAGTCTGTGTGATTTTATATGCATAGCTATTCTGATGTATACAGAAGATGCCGATTCTTATTCATCGTGTAGATGCCCTACAGTGCTCAGAAGATACCATTTCCTGGTAGGCATCCACTGTCTCTGGATTTTCCACTTCTTCAAAGAACCCTTAGACTTGGGAGGTGAGTGCAGTATGTATCTAAGTTCTGTTTAGAGTAAGAACTCTTTTATTATCTGCCTGCTGTCTAGTTGTGGGTGTGCCATTCACCATCTCCTGCACAGAGAAGCTTCTCAGATGATGGTTATGAGATGCACTGATCCATATAAATAAGGATTAGTTATTTGGTGTTATTTGAATTCTATTTGATTTAGCAGAAAAATAGTGGTAAGTTCTTCCTACAGCATATAGCCTATTGACCCTCATTTTTTTTGGCTCAATAATGATGTCAGTATGGGTTTAATCTTAAATTTAATCAGAAGATGATTGTTCACTACTATTGTGTTTATGTCACTAATGTATCTGTGGGCATATTTTGCCAGGATATTTGTTATCATAGCTCAAAGAGTTCATAGGAGAGTATTAGTCATGATTATTTTTTCAATATATCGCATCATATATTCTAGGACTATGAAAGCTAGTCAGGAAGAATGGCAATTCCAACTCTATACTATTTTTATCTCTTTACGTTCTGTGTCTTAATTATGTGAAGTCTTCATCAAAAAAAAGTATTACCATCAAATACTGGAAAGTGAACAAAATCTATGGCAATAGATTTCAATGTTTGAGGGTCCATTACAGCTTACTGGCCAAAAATTAGCAAAAGAAACAATCCATTTAACTTCAGGGATTTCAATTTAGTAGTCTCTGATTTCTAGTTAGGACACTGTTTTCCTTTTATACAGTACTCCATCTTAAATAAGTGTCCATGTGGTGTGTGTGTGTGTGTGTGTGTGTGTGTGTGTAGTGGAAGAGTGTGCACATGTGTATGTGTATGAGTTTGCATGTGTATGTGTATGTGTAGGGGAAGGTTGTGTACCATATGTGCATGTGTTAGTGTGTTTGTGTAGGAGAAGGGTGTGCACATGTGCATATGGATGTGTTTGTATGTGTATGTGTATGAAAGCTTCTAAGATGCTAGATTTCCATATTCCTTTGCCAAAGGGGCTTCTATTTCATTTATCTCTCCCTATACTCTCTGATCTATGCCACCTTCTGCTCTTGCACCCCAGATTAATTCTTCCTGTTCCATTTTATCTATTTACATTAATCATTGAAAAGCTCAAGGACGGCACGAGAGTTTCTGTGTTTGTCTTTACAATACTTTAAACAAAATAGGCCACAAATTATGTATTTATTTGTAAATCGAACTACAGGTACACATTGTTGGGTAAAGTTCTGAGAAAACATATTGAAAGGTTTCATTTATATTTATTTCAGATATCTCAGATATCTATGTGATACCCCAGAGTGAAAAGGGAATGATGTGGGAAACATAAGGCCCTGACACCCACAGATCTCCTAGAAAACCAGTAACGTTAACACCCAGAATTTTTCTCTCAAAGGTAAGGATGATTTTCCTTATATTAGATATTGGACATAAGTAAGTGTGGTGACTTACATTATATGATGGATAGGCCATATTCAAGCTTTCACAACCAGGACTAGAGGCAGCTAGTAAATTAAATGACCATTTCATTTTATGTATAGGCAGGGAATTCCTCAACCTTGTACAACCACAATGAGAGTTGACCAACAACCAAATGACCTCTACATGATCTATAAGACTTAGGACCATGGCAGAAACTTCCCAAAGTCCTTAAGCTAGTACAGGCAGACTATCTCTAGAACCCATATTCTTAGAAAAAATGCCATGTATACTGTGTTGAGTTTCTATGTGATTATACTTTCTTATGCAAAATTTACTGTATTATACCAAGAATCTTTCCCCCATATTGTTCTGTGTCTAAATATGCTGTCAATAAACTGCCTGGCATCAGAGTCTCTAGAAGTTTGATACAGTTTGATGAAGTCAAACTGAACTGAATTTTCATTCTCACCTCTTCATGGTTCATTTCCCTGTGTGTCATAACTCCTGCAGGGACCCCCTACAGAATTGGAAATGCAACAATAGGAAACTTCTAATAGAGAAAGACAACTATGGTGGGATTTCCTATATGTGACTAAATATAGTACTTATATAACTTTGACAACCAAATATAAATTCCACCTCTCCTTAAGATTTTACTACATTAGAACATTGTTAAAGATACATGAAAAGAGTAGGAAAAGGTCTTCAGATAAATCATAATTTTGAAGAAATAAACAGTATAAATCTCTGAAAAAAAGCAGAAGTATTCTATGTGAAGCCCAGTTGGAAGAGACTGGAAAACACAGAATACAGGTAAGTGACTAAGGTGTTTCTGAAGAGCAAATGATTTCAGGACCGAAATTAGAAAGGCAGATCAATAAAGTCTATGCTTGTTGCTGAAGGTCTCAAGACTGCAGAAGTGTGTTTGCTAAGCACAGGAGGCAAAATGGTATTTCAAGCTCATCAAAGCAGTGTCACTCAGAAGATTTGTGTCCAAATCCTCTTTTGACACATGGATTCTAAAAATACAGATGATAGCTTAGAGTTATGTTCATTTGTTTGAATGTAGCAAAATGCGACAATCTAAGGCACAAAATGGTGACAAATGTCAATGAAATATTTTACTACTAATTTCAGACTAGTCAGTTGGTTATGATAATTTAAATTCTTTTTAATAACATATATTTAATAGATTTAATAATTTAAAATATTGTCTAATATTTATGCATTTATAGACTGAGTTCATAGGTTTCTGAGTCTGAGATCTGTAGTTATTTTAGATGGCAATTATCAGCTTGAAGGAAATTATGAGTTAGTCAGAGAAAAATAAACTGTAGAGATGTGTACAGAGAGATGGCTCTGAGATGAAAACTGTGACTTGCTCTGCAAAAGAATTGAATTTAGCTTTCACTAACACTGTCAGATTTCTTACAACTACACAAAAATCTAGCTAGAGAAGATACAGAGCCTCTGGATTATGGATTAACATGTACTCACATGTATACATCATATGCATGTACATACTTAATAAAATAAACCTTTAATAAACTACTAACATGTATTCATATAGACATCACTGAGATGATAATCATACGTTACAGAGATATGTCCTTGAAGCCTAAATCTCAGCTGCATATTTATTTGTTGCATAGATCATGTGAATGAAATATTTTGTATTTCCTAGTAAAGTAAGATGATATTAGTAATTATAGTATACAGTTATTAAAAGCATTAAGTCATATCAGGTGCTAAAGTTATATGAGCACATATTACATTGTAAATGCCCATACAGAAATTAGATTGGAAAGCACAATTACATTAAATAGGCATTGATATCACAGTATAAGCAGACAAATGACAGTGTGCTAAAGGAATATGAAGAGTAAAACATTTCAGGAATACACACACTAGAAAACATTATATAATCAGATTCAAGGGATGGGTCAGTGGTTAGAAGTACTCTTACTCCTCTACAGTACCTTGGTTTGGCTTTATGCACACATTTCTGGGGTGCTCACAACTACTAGTAACTCCAGGTCTAGGTGACCCAACAAAATCTTCGGGTCTCAGAAAACACATGCACACATGATGTATATAAACAAACACACATGCATATATAAAAATAAAATTAAAATAATTCCATATGTGAAAGAAATGGACATCATGCTAAAGACCTTTCTCACTAAAATGTTTAAAGCAATTTAATATTCTCCCTGGTCTCTTTGTATCTGTTACAGTTTTAACCTTCTTTTCCAATATACCTCAAGAAGTCAGAATCTATGTAGACATATCCCCCGTGTCCCCCAAAATAGGTCACAATAACATTTTTGCACTTCTGGATAGAATATTTATGATTTTCTGTTTTATTTCCTTGTCTATCCTTCTTGATATATTGGACTAGTAGATCTCAGAGGGATGTTTTTAATTATTGTCATTTTTGTTTTTTCCCTCTGGAGATTTTTCTTGTGATTTTGAGAGCGGTAAGTGAATAATGGCAGTAGTGTGGCTTTGAACATTTCCTGTGTGCTTGGTCATTTATGAGATCTTTAAGAATGTCATGTCACCTTTTGTTTTCTTTGTATAACATATAAGAGAATTTCCAATGCAAATTTATTAGATTACTGCATACATATTTAATGGAATAAGTAAAGTTACTGGGGAAAGTACACAAATAACAGCCATTTCACATTATAAAAATGTCTTACAGAAGATGACTACCTTCAAATGCCAATACACAGTATTGATGATGAAAATATATATTGATATGAACAAAGAAGATGCTATTTAGTATAAACAGGATAGAATTTAATCAGACTGGTAAATTGAGGCTATAGACTGTGAGATTTTGTTGTGTGTCCACAGGGAACTTAGACACTATTTTAAGTCATCATATTCATCTGATCAATTTCTATCAGAACAAGATATCTCATGACACAGATATTCTCAGGTAAGCAAACTGATGCTCAAAGAAATAGCAGAGGCTGGCTAAGTTTCAGTCAACTTTATAAAATTATTTATCATCTATTTATTGTCTATATATTCTCTAACTATCTACTTATGATTTATCATTTATTTATCTATCATTTATCCATCTCAAATTATTTATCTAACTGTGGTTGTATTTTGGACTTAGCTATACCATTGACATACAAACACACATACATATAAAAAATTGGCAATAGTTATACCATAGGTAATGCCAATCTCTATGCTTAATATATAATACTGATTTTATATTAAATTTATTTTATCATGCTAGCACACACATTATCATATATTAGTTGTCCAAATAATTTTATTTACTAGTCTAGAAGCTAAATAAGGTTTGTAGAGGTTTTGTCTTTTACTGTCTATTATAATGCGAGGTGTGAACCACCAAGACCTGGAGTCTATATATTGCATCAGAGACCCTGCCTACATGTTAATTCTGATTAGTGAATACAGATGCCAACAGCCAATAGTTGAGCAGGAGAGACATAGAGTTGAGGTTTAACGGGCTTGTGAGAGAAAGAGAGAGAGAGTGGTGGTTGGGGGAGGAGAACCACCAGGAGAGGAGAAAGAAGCCACTCTCAGAAAGTAGAAGAACTTGCAGGAGGAGGGAAGGAGTAAGGAAGTCATCATGGGATATGGATCAAAAGAGCATGGGCTTCAGGGATGTCTAATTGAAGTTAAGAGCAGTCCATATGGAACATAGTAAATAGTAATAATTTTGGATTATCTGTAGGAAGGAAGATTTTAATAATATGGAGGGTAGGCAGCTGCCCATCTATTGGGATGCCTAAGGCTATTTAAAATAATAAAGGATATGCATGTCTTTCATTCAGGAACATAAATGGTCTAAAGTAGGAAAGAAACCCTTGGCGATGATTTTTAACATTTTTACTAAAAGGGACTTTATACTATCTGTGAGATAAAAAAAAATAGAAGCATGTCAAAATACATTGTGATTGTCTATTTTATGATATTAAGTGAAATACTCATTGTCATTCACTTAGTCTTTGAAAATTTAAGCTTCTTTGGAATTTAAAAATGAGTTTTGAATGATTTCTTTTCCTTGTAGAATTATTATATTTTTTGGTAAACCCACATTTCTAATTCATTGCATACATATTAGGTCTATGATGATTGTACTTTTTCCCTCATTTTAGACTAACTCAATGTCTGCCAAAAACACTACATACACACATGCCACACACCACACACACACACATACACACACACACACACACACACACACACACACACACGCACACACACACCTCACTACTCAAAATTATTTCTGGTTTCAAAATTGTGTAAGTTTACAGGAAATATGTAAAATATAAGTCAGTGTAGCATTCTGTTTGTAAGCTGTGTTGGTCAGCTTTCTGTCATGGTGGTAATGTACATAAGAAAATCAACATCATAGAGATAAGATGTAGTTTGGGCAAAGGATTCAAAAGTCTTGGCACAGAGTCTTTTGTATTCCTTGCTTCTGGGCCATGGGAAGGCCAACTAACATGGTGAAGAACAAGCAGTGGAATGCAGTCGCTTACTTCATTGAAAGTGTAAGAAGGAAGAGGAAGCACTGGAGAGGTAAGGATAGAAAGAAAATCCAGAGACACATAAGGAGGGGACGGGGGCAGAGTGCAATTTCCAAGTGCAAACATCATGCAACTTTTCAACTAGATTCAACTACCTAAGATTCCATCATCTTCTAGTAGCTTGTCAACTTGTAAGAAAAAATACATATTGATTGATGTAATGGCAAAGATTAGAGTCTGAACCTATGTGAGATGATGAAAGCCATTTGATGTTATATACAACCATGCCAAGTATCTTAGTTCCTAATTAGGACAGTATTTAATTTCTACACATAACGGACTAATTTCTTATTTTTGCTACTTTTTCCAGTGTCATTTTGTATCTCAGGATTATTCTAAATTTGCAATCTGTCTATGTCTTAAGGATCATCATCATCATCATCATCATAATAATAATAATAATAAAACCACTATTGTATTAACAGTGCCTCACATCAAAATCTCTTTTATCCTATATGAAACATTAGTTCTAAGTCTGGTATTCCTTTGAATACAAGTTAGTGAGTTACTAATAGAGTGGAGACTGGGAGGAGGGGCAGTATTAGGGATATAAATAAACAAACAAATAAATAAAAATGAATACGATAGCACCAATGTGAGTACATGGTAATATTAAAATCAGAAAGTGAATGAAAATTGCATAGCAGGAGTAAAGAAAGCTGGAAGTGGATGATTTTTGAGAGACAGTTTATATGGAAGGACTCCATCACTGGGCTATTTGACTCATTCCTATCTTATTTACACTCATGAGAAATGTAGAAACCCAATGTTTCCATTGATCTATTTGTCTCCTAAATCAGAGTTTATCACTTCTGAAAAAGAAACCTATCTTCCCACTATCACTATGTTCTCAAAATCCTTTTCATTACATAAAAATTAATCAAAATGTAGGTTTGTAGAGTTATCACAAAGATTTCAGCACCATTTTAACAGTCATTTACTTCATATTCTCTCACCAGAATCCAGGTACAGCACAGTACATTTTCTTTCAGAGAAGACAATAATAACTGCAAAATGAATAATGAAATAAAAACAAAATTGTAACTCTTAGAATTTCCCAAGAATGAATTATTCCTTTCTCAAAGCTGTAACTGTGTGCAACATTTCTTTTACATCTCATGATAAGAAAAGCCTAAGCAAGAAACATTGCAACCAAGGCAATATTTCATCAACACCTGTCAGTGTTCTAACAAACAAATGCGTACACAACATAGGCAGGGGTACACTTGCTATGATATGTGCATTATTTCTTACTAAAAGACATACCACTCTTCAGAAACACTAAATGCCACACACTTGTTCAGCCATCTTAGTTTGCTTCCTATCTTGTCATTATTAAGATTAAATTGTTGAAATATATCCCATAATTCGGGATGAGGGTTTTGCCAATTCTATTCTCTTTTTCAATCATAGAAAAACTCACTTTTGTCTTATTTACAAAAATCATGTGTTTCAAAATTCTATTCCTTGATGTTCAAACATTTAAAAAGGAGCTAGAGAAAGGACCCATGGAGCTGAAGGGGTTTACAGCCTCATAAGAGGAACAACAATGTGAACCAACCAGTTCCCCCAGAGCTTCCAGGTACTTAACCCCCAACCAAAGAGTGTCTGATGGCTTCAGCTGCATATGTAGTTGAGTATGGCATTGTTGGACCTCAATGGGAGGTGAGGCCCTTGATCCTGTGAAAGCTTGATGCCATAGGGTAGGGGAATGCCAGGTCAGGGAAGCAGGAGTGGATAATAGTTTATTCTGTGTTTTTTGTTATTCCAGATGAATTTGAGAATTGCTCTTTCTAACTCTATGAAGAACTGAGTTGGGATTTTGATGGGTATTGCATTGAATCTGTATATTGCTTTTGGCAAAATGACCATTTTACCTATATTAATCCTGCCAATCCAAGAGCATGACAGATTTTTCCATTTTCTGAGGTCTTCTTCAATTTCCTTCTTCAGAGACTTGAAGTTCTTGTCATACAGATCTTTCACATGTTTGGTCAGAGTCACACCAAGGTACTTTATATTGTTTGTGGCTATTGTGAAGGGTGTTTTTTCCCTAATTTCTTTCTCAGCCTGCTTATCATTTGAGTATAGGAAGGCTACTGATATACTTGAGTTGATTTTATAACCAGCAACTTTGCTGAAGTTGTTTATCAGCTGTAGGAGTTCTCTGGTGGAGATTTTTGGGTCACTTAAGTAGACTATCATATCATCTGCAAATAGTGATAATTTGACTTCTTCCTTTCCAATTTGTATCCCTATGACCTCCTTATGCTCTCTAATTGCCTTAGCTCAAGTACAATATTAAAAAGTTAAGGAGAGAGGGGGAAGCCTTGTCTAGTCCCTGATTTTAGTGGGATTGTTTCAATTTTCTCTCCATTTAGTTTGATGTTGGCTTCTAGCTTGCTGTATATTGCTTTTGCTATGTTTAGGTATGGGCCTCGAATTCCTGTTCTTTCCAAGACTTTAATCCTGAAAGGATGCAGAATTTTGTCAAATGCTTTTTCAGCATCTAATGAAATGACCATGTGTTTCTTTCTTTGAGTTTGTTTATGTATTGGATTGCATTGATGGATTTCCATATACTGAACCATCCCTGCATCCCTGGGAGGAAGCCTACTTGATCATGGTGGATGATCGTTTTGATGTGTTCTTGGATTTGGTTGGAAAGAATTTTATTGAGTATTTTTGCATCAATGTTCATAAGGGAATTGGTCTGAAGTTCTCTTTCTTTGATGGATCTTTGTGTGGTTTTGCTATCAGCCTAATTGTGACTTCATATAACTTGTTGGGTAGTAGTGTTCCTTCTGTTTCTATTTTGTGAAATAGTTTGAAGAGTATTGGTGTTAGTCTTCTTTGAAGGTATTATAGAATTTTGCACAGAAACCATCTGGTCCTGTGCTTTTTTTTTTTTTTTTTTTTTTGGTTGGAAGACTTTCTATGACCCCTTCTATTTATTTAGGGGTTATGGGACTGTTTGGATGATCTATTTGATCTTGATTTAATTTTTGTATTTGGTATCTGTCTAGGGAATTGTGCATTTCCTCCAGATTCTCCAACTGTGTTGAGTATAAGCTTTTGTAGGAGGATCTGATGATTTTTTGAATCTCTTCAGTTTCTGTTGTTATATCCCCCTTTTCATTTCTAATTTTGTTAATTTGGATACAGTCTCTGTGCTCTTTGGTTAGTCTGGCTAAGGGTTTATCTGTCTTGTTGATTTTCTCAAAGAAGCAGCTCCTGGTTTTGTTGATTCTTTGTATGGTTCTCTTTGTTTTCACTTCATTGGTTTCAGTCCTGAGTTTGATGATTTCTTGTCTTCTACTCCTTCTGGGTGAATTAGCTTTTTTTATTCCAGAGCTTTCAAGTATGCCATTAAGCTACTAGTGTATTCTCTCTCCCATTTCTTTTTGGAAACACTCAGGGCTATGAGTTTTCCTCTTAGCACTGCTTTCATTGTGTCCCAAAGATTTGAATATGTGTGTCTTCATTTTCATTAAATTCTAAAAAGTCTTTGATTTCTTTCTTCATTTCTTCTTTGGCCAAGTTATCATTGAGTTGAGTATTGCTCATCTTCCATGTGTATGTGGGCTTTCTGTTGCTTTGATGTTATTGAAGACCACTCGTACTCCATAGTGATCTGATAGGAGGCATGGGATTAGTTCGATCTTCTTATATTGTTGAGGTCTGTCTTGTGACCATTTATATGGTCAATTTTGGAGAAGGTACCATGAGGTGCTGAAAAAAAGGTATATTGTTTTGCTTTAGGGTAAAATGTTCTATAAATATCAGTTAAATCGAATTGGTCCAAAGCTTCAATTAGTTTTACTGTGTCCCTGTTTAGTTTCTGTTTTCATGATCCATCCATTGAGGAGAGTGGAGTATTGAAGTCACCCCAATTATTGTGTTAGGTGCAAAGTGTGCTTTCTTTTACGAATGAGGGTGCCTTTGTATTTGGAGCATAGATGTTCAAAATTGAGAGTTCTTCCTGATGGATTTTTCCTTTGAACACCAAAAAGTGTCCTTCCGAGTCTCTTTTGATGACTTTAAGTGGAAAGACAATTTTATCTGATATTAGAACGGCTACTCTGGCTCATTTCCTAAGACCATTTGCTTGTAAAATTGTCTTTCAGCCTTTTACTCTAAGGTAGTTTTTGTCTTTGACACTGACTTGTTTTTCCTGTATGCAGAAAATGTAGGGTACTGTTTTCTTATCCAGTCTGTTAGTCTATGTCTTTTTATTGGGGAATTGAGTCCATTGATGTTAAGAGATATTAAGGAATAGTGATTATTGCTTCCTGTCATTTTTCGATGTTATTTTTATATTTGAATGTTTATCTTCTTTTGGGTTTGATGAAAGAAGGTTACTATCTTGCTTTTACCAGGGTGTAGTTTCCCTCCTTGTATTGGAGTTTTCCTCTTGTTATTCTTTGTAAGGCTGGGTTTGTGGAAAGATATTGTGTAAATTTGGTTTTGTCATGGAATATCTTGGTTTCTCCATCTCTGGTGATTGAGAGTTTTGCTGGCTATAGTAGTCTTGGCTGACATTTGTGTTCTCTTACACTCTGCATGAGATCTGCCCAGGATCTTCTAGCTTTCATGGTCTCTATTGAGAAGTCTGGTATAATTCTGATAGGTCTTCCTTTATATATTACTTGGCCTTTTTCTCTTACTGCCTTTAATATCTTTCTTTGTTTAGTACATTTGGGGTTTTGACTATTATGTGGCAGGAGGTATTTCTGCTCTGGTCCAGTCTGTTATAGTTCTGTAGGCTTCTTGTATATTCATGAGCATCTCTCTCTTTAGGTAAGGGAAGTTTTTTTCCATAATTTTGTTGAAGATATTTTCTGGCCCTTTCAGCTGTAAATCTTCACTCTCATCTATACCTATAATCCTTAGGTTTGGTCTTCTCATTGTGTCCTGGATTTCCTGGATGTTCTGGGTTACAAGCTTTTTGCATTTTGCATTTTCTTTGACTGTTGAGTCCATGGTTTCTATGGTATCTTCGGCCTCTGAAATTCTTTCTTCCATCTCTTGTAGTCTGTTGTTGGTATTTGAATCTGTGGCAGATTTTTGTAAGAGATTTTTGTGTTTACTCTTTCATGAGTTCTGCCTGTTGACTCAATTTCTCCTGCATTTCTTTAATTTTTTTCATTTCTTTATTGGCTACTAACTTCTGACTCGTATTCTCCTGAATTTCTTTAAGTGATTTTTGTGTTTCCATTGTAAGGGCTTCTAAATTATTCATGTTCCACTGTATTTCTTGAAGAGATTTATTTATGTCCTTTTTGTGTTCTTCTAGTAGCATCATGACCAGTGATTTTAAATCCAAATCTTGTTTTTCTGATGTGTTGGGGTATCCAGGACTTGCTGTTATTGCAGAATTGGGTTCAGACACTGTCATATTGCCTAGATTTCTGTTAGTAACGTTCCTATGTTTGTGTTTTGCCATCTTGTTATCTCTGGCATTAGTTGGTCTTGTTGTCACTGGCTGGTGTTTGAACCTCCTGTGAACCTGTAAGGTTATTTCTGCAACACTGGATGACTTGGTTTCCCCTGGCACAGACTGCTGATGTGTTGCCCATTTCTTGGGTACCCTTGGAGCCCTAGTTGCCCTGCCCTGAGTTGTCTCTGTGAACCTGGTATTGCCCATTTGTTCCTTCAGGAAGTGATGATGGTGGATGCTGCGGGGACCTTTTCTGAGTGCTTATCACTCTGCAGGGCAACAGATTCCCCAACCAGGTTGGCACACACACAGCTGACATAGCTGCCCCATCCCTGAGTCCAGATAAAAGCCTGAAAGTTGTAGGCCCGAGCAATATTTGCCTCAGGCTATGTCTGCTAACTGGTTCTGTCAGGTAGCCAAGATGGTATCACAAGCCCCTGCAATTTCTGGGCAGTCTGCCAAGCAAACAACCTCCTGGCTAGGTTGGCACACAAATGACCCACTGAGCTGCCCAGGGCCTGTGTGCAGGTCAAAGGCTTAGACCCAAGTGATGGTAGCCTTGGGCTATGTCTGCTAGCTGGCTTTGTCTGTTAGATCTCTCTGGCATCTGGTAGCCGAGATGGCGGCACATGCCCCTGCAAGTGCTTGGCAGTCTGCAGGGCACACGGCCTCCTGGTCGGGTTGGCACACAGGTGGGCCACTGAGCTTCCCAGGGCCTGGGTGCCTGCAGAAGTCTGCTAGGCTTAGACCCCAGTGATGTTAGCCTTGGGCTATGTCTGCTAGCTGGCTTTGTCTGCTAGACCTCTCTGGCATCTGGTAGCTAAGATGGCCGAGATGGTGGCACGCGAGACTACCAAATGCAGGGTAGTCTGCGGGGCACATGACCTCCTGGCCAGGTTGGCTCACAGGTGGCTGACTGAACTGCCTAGGGCCTGGGTGCCAGCAAAAGCCTGCCAGGCTTAGAAGCAAGTAATGTTAATCTCGGGCTATGTCTGCTAGCTGGCTTTGTCTCTGGCGCCTGGTAGCCAAGATGGCGGTATGCATGCGCCACTGCAAGTGCTGGGCAGTCGGCAGGGAAAACATCCTCCTGGCCAGGTTGGCTCACAGATGGCCCACCAAGCTTCCCAGGGCCTGGGTACAGGCCAGAGCCTAACAGATTTAGACCCAAGCGATGTTAGCCTCAGACTATGTCTGTGTACCTGGCACTGTCAGATCGCTCTGGTTTCCAGGAGCCAAGATGGTGGAGTGCCTCTCATCGAAATCATTGTTTTTAATATTTGCATAGTACACCACAGTGTAAACGTACATTTTCTAGTTAAAGAATGTCATCACATATGAGGTTTTGCTTGGCAAGACAATCCATTCAAGAAATGAGCATGCTGTGTAATTATCTGTGCTGTAAGGACTACCAACATGCCAGTATACTTAAAATAAAGCAAATTCATTCCATGAATGTATATCATCTGGGAGAATACTAGTGTAAAAGAGTTTGAACACCTACCACTTTAAAAGCTATCTAACACTCTCTGTCTCTCTGTCTCACTCACCTTCTCTCTCTCTCTCTCTCTCTCTCTCTCTCTCTCTCTCTCTGTGTGTGTGTGTGTGTGTGAGTGTAAGTTAAATTAAGTCACCATATAATGGGAGGAATACTATTAGGACATAATTTTCTTAGGTTACATATCTCTAATCTTCGAATTATACTAGTAATTCTCAGGCAATACGTGATCATGAATACCAAAGATCTCAAAAAAGCTATGACGTATACCCAGTGAATTGGTATCAATCTAAAGAAAATGAACTTCTTTCCTGCTTGTACCATGTATATTTTAAACAAATGTTACTCCAAATCCATGTTCTGAAGCCTATTCTTCAAAGTAGTTTATTAAGGGAAGAAAGGACTTTAGAAAGTTATTATTAGGTCATGAGGACTTGGTCTTAATTGATGGGATTTATAATTTATCACAGATGCTAAGGGACCTCGAGGGTCCTTTCTATGAAGATTCAGCAAAGTAGTGCCAACTGTAAAGCAGAGAGAGGCCTTCACCAGAATCTAGATATATTATTAGCACCAGAATATTGAACTTGTGAGTCCTCACAGAAGAGAAAATTGTTTATTAATAAATTGTTCAGGGTAAGATGTTTGGTTCTAGAAGCACAATCTTAGACATTGTATATTTTGAAGGTCATCACATCTTTGTTAGCCTCCTTCTTTGGGGCAGATTTTGGCAATAACGTCTCAAGTGATCTAATTTAATAGAATCTAATAATATAATCTAATCATGTAAGTACAAATCTTATCAAACCCAAATAGCTTATCTTATGTAATCTAATTCAGTCTCTACATTAAAAACAATGGAGATTTTGTAGAGATTAATAAAGAATCAACTTTGGAGTGCCCCTGGTCTCTATAGATAAATACCATTATATTTGAACTAACAGAAATGATGGCTAAAAATGTATACTCAACATAGATTACATTCCATGTTTTTATCTCATTATTTCTTTATCAGTGGCTTCTTGGAGATTTAGAATTTTCATAGTTCTTGCTTTGTAAGCAATTGGTCTTTTGCTAAACTGATTTCTTAGTCCAAGCTCTATCCTAAACTATATTCTCCTTATACTTGTGTATATGAACCAGGTTTATTACCTACACCTAAATCTATAGGCAGACATCCTCATATAACCCACCAATAATACACATTTGTTTTCAGTGTCTCCTAATTCTCCTATGTCTTCAAATTCTTCTGATTCTAAGATGTTTCCAGAAATGGGAATGTTGTCATTTAGGGTTTAGTAAGGTAGCAGTAAATAAATCATTGTGAAAATAGCAAAGGATGAAACAGAATATATTTCTCTGCATAGGTTTAGATAACAGAATACATGTAAAGCAGGAATCAAGATTTGTTTAATGAGCTTAAGAATTACCTTGGAACTTCCTGTCTGATGCTCTTGAGACTCTTAAGCTTCTTTGGATAGTGATTTATTTAGTCTCAGTGAGTCATGAAATTCCTTAGTGATTCTGTTTTCTTTTAGTATTAAGTTAATCAAGCTCAAATTTCTTAAGTTATGGAATGCCATAACATTTGAGGTTTTGCTTGACAATCCATTCAACAGACGTGTATCTTGTGAAATAATTAATGCTTAGTGAGGATAACCAACAAGTAGGATACTTGAAATAAAACAAGGGCATTCCATGAGAGTGAGCCATCTGAGAGAGCACCTGTGTAAAAGAATTTGAAGGTCTACCACTTTAAAGACTGTCTAATTGTGTGCTTGCTTAAGGAACTTAAATTAAGTCACCATATAGTGAAGGAAAATGCCCAAATTAGACATCTCATGCTGTCAAGTAAAGCCTTCAGAAACTCTGCCAGAAATGAGTCACAGTCTGTTGAATTCTTGGATAAAGGGGTTTGAAAGACAACTTTCCCCCACAAACAAATAGCACATGCTATTATCAAGACTATTAATCACCTTCTAGATGCTGCAGCAAGACCCTTTTCCTTGGACACTGCTTTTGTCACCAGGCACAGAGAAATCAAGCTGGTGCCTAGCTAGATGTCTCATGCTTACTGAATAGCATGGTACATGGTAGGCTATTGGGACAAGACAGAAATAATCAGTTTCACCCATCTGTAAACCAGTGAACTACTGCAGAGAACTGCTTGCAAGATGTGCTGGAGACTGGCACAAAGTCATTTGAGTAGCCAACCACTTTTTAATCAAATTTAAGACCCACTCCATGAGATATGAGATGTAAACCAAACCTGGACCTGCTAAGGTTCCATAAACTAGATAGTTCATAGGCTCTAGAAAAAAATCTGGATTACTGTTATTCTCCTAAAAACACATATCATATCAATAAAAAGACACCTAATGATGAACACATACACCAATGCATCATTCAACCATCTCCAGAGAATTTTCTTAGAGTAGATGGTAAGTAACACAATGACCCATGACTGGGCAACATACATAAAGCGAGAGACATTGGAGCACTGAACCTAAATGGGATTTTTTTCACCATTCTTCCTTCAAGGCTCAGAAATCTAAGAATGGGAAGTGGAAAGATTAGAAGAGGCATAAATGGTAGATGACTCTATGGAATCAGTGTCATCCTTATCCAAAAGCACTGATACACATATGTACTCAGGGACTGTAACAGCATGCATAGGATCCACAAAAGTTCAAAACATAAATTCCAGCACATAGGAGGAAAGTGGGCACAAAGTGGTACCACTAGCCAAGAATTCACTTTTTATGAATACATATTGGGCAAAGGGAAATTAGTTTTCTGCTGTGAGTAGCACTATGTGTATCAGCCATTCTCCAGGGTAGGCTCCATGACCAGGAATAGTTGGCCAATACAGAATAGACTCTATGTTTCCTTGTGTGTATGTGTGTGTGTGTGTGTGTGTGTGTGTGCCCACATGTGTTTCTCAGTGTGTGTGTGTGTTCTCTAAAGGTCTTTTTTGTTTTTATTTTCATTGTTTCTTCTTTGTTTTATTGGTTTCTGTTGGTTTTGAATTTTGTTTCTTTTTTGAGAGAGTGAAGAAGAGAAAAAGCAAGAAATTGTGTGAGTAGAAGGTAGAAGAGTAGAAAAAATATAATCAAACATATTTCATGAAAGAAAATTATAAAAATAATTAAAATATTAAGAGCCAGTAAGAGTTAGAGGAAATTCTGCTTAAATTTCTGTCAATATTCCTTAGAATACTATGCAAAGTTTTGCATGATCTTCTAATTCATTTTAATATTAGTTCCTGGCTTTGCTCATAGTGAAAGAATTTTTGCAATTGGTATTTTTCTTGCTCTTAGCAACAGTAGGCTCTGGATATGAGAATTTTTTGATTAAACATTTTGCTAGCTTTGATATATTTAAGGATTCTTTTCTTCTGGGATAAATTTCACTATATTACCAGAAGAATATATGGAGAGGTTTAATATCTAAAAAGCAGGCCAGAGAGAGAAAAGAGGGGCAACAGAAGAGGGAGCAATGCAGAGGAGGAGGGAGAGGTAGGAGGGAATAAAGGTGGGTGCTAAGGGCTGAACCATGTAACAACTAGTAACTGCTTTGTTTTATTTTTTTCAGTAAATAACACAATCTTGGAGTTCATGGTGTGATCAACTATTCTGCAACATCTCCTTTTGGATGGTTAGGAATTTTTATATAAATAAGAGATGGTCACCATAGACACATTTTTAAAAGTAAGACAAGTAAAAAAGATATAGTTATCATATATTGAGGGAAACATTAACTATTAAAGCAGTCATCAAAAGCCAGAAATACTATCCAATTTTTGTCTTTTTCTTTTATATAATTTCACAATCTCTCACCCACATCTCATCTCATTTCATCTTCTCCCTCTCCCTCTCTCCTTCCTCCTCCCCCTCTCTCTCTTTCTCTCTCCCCCTTCCCTTTTATTCCTTCCATCCTCCTTCCTTTCCTACCTACAATGCTTGTGTTATGTATTTGATGTCTTCTTTTTCTTCTATCTCAGTTCTATTCCTCCCGTTGCTTCTTTTCCAGTTCCTTAGTACACACCTGTGCCTGACTTGTGTTGGTGTCATCTTCCTCCAGAGTTACTTTCCCAGAATTCTACTCTTTTCTTTCTTCCCCCTTTATAATGTCTTCCTTCATTTTATCCTTGTTTTTCTTGTGCCTCCCTTTCCTCAACTCTTACAATTCTTGCTGCTTTTCTATTTCTCATGCTCTCTGTTCTTTTTTATCCACCTCTCTCATTTTCTATCATGTCCTCTCACATTGTAACTTTGTGTATCTATAGTGAGAAAAGAACGGGGTCAACACTAGTCTCCAGTGATCAAATTTTGCTCTCCAATTTTTGTTTTTTGACTTAAGTACTCATAAAAGATTTACCCTTAGTACATACCTTTAATCCCAATAAAGGTAGAGTTATTTTGAAGAAGGAATGTTTGAAAGTGATGTCTAATTGAGTGGCAGACAAGTTGATAAATTTGGTGGACTAGCATATGACCTTTCACAAGAAGAAAGAGACAACATAAAGAGGGAGCAATGCAGAGGAAGAGGCAGGAGACAATTTTACTTGAAGAGTTATACAGAGACAGCTAGCAGAGGGAGAATAATTTAGATACAGGTGAATATAGAATGAGCCAAAGAATGAGAAGGAGCCAGAAGGTTAATACCTATTGCCAAAGTTAGATTGAGGCCAAGCATAGCAATTCAGAAGCTGAGAGAAGCCAGACTGAATTAGTCAATTTATAGGGAGTATGAATCACAACAGATGAGTTGAATCAGCCAACCAGAGATCAGAAAGAGCTAGGAAGGGGTGAGCTTATTAAGCAGTAATTCTCAGAAGCTAAAAACATTCTAGGCCTAGGAAAAAATTGTATTGAAGCTTCCAGGTCTAGGGATAGGTTAGGTGATAAAACAATAAGCATCTGAAACCTTTATATCATGTGAATAAAAGTTACTGTAACAAGGAGACTTTACTCTGCTACCAAAACACAATTGTGCACAGCAAAGAAATAATCTTGTGTGAAGAACTTACTTATTGTGCTTTACTTAGTTGCACATGATTCAGACATTGCATTTAATTAAAATTTCACCTTTTAGAATATCAAATGTTCATGTATAGTATTGATGATTCAAGATAACATTAACTTTAATTATCTAGGAGCTAAAATTAAAAATCTTAAGATAATTTAATATATCCTAAAAGCAAACTTTTTTTGGAGGGGGGACTGGAAATTTTTAAAATTGATTGGGAACTTATCTTCTTTCTATGCCAGAAAAGGAAGATCTAAATGATTACAAGGAAACCATGCTTTCTCAGCTTATGACAACAGCACATACAAACTGCTTGAAGTTGAGACAACACACACAAAATCCTTACAGGCTCAGTCAGAGCAGACAAAATGGCAGCATGGTGAAGGGAGATGGACAACAACTCTCCCTAGCTAAGGAGCACTGGTAGGATAGAAAAAGTCAGTTTTGTTCAAGTGTACAGTTCCTGGTGGATTGACCACCCTTTGGTGAAGGCCACGCATTCAGGAATGTATGGGCAACATGAACTACACTTTATAGACTAAAAAAACTAAAAGAGGACAAATGATTGGTTGAGTACAGAAGAACTGATGAATCTGCTAGGAGTGTGAAAACAGCTGAATATGATCTAATGCATCATAAATTATTCCTAAAGATGGGAGCCATGAGTGACAAGAGGTAAGCATGTCAGAACTCACTGTCAAACTGAAGGTCTGAGACACTGCTTCATTCAAAATAAAACCTGGAATGGAGCCGCCCGTGGCTACATTCCAATGGGTTAACGGATCACCTGGAAGGAAATTTGGGGATAGGAGCAGGGTGGTGAGAGAAACATGTAGTCAAGACAAGATTTCCTGCTCAAGGCTCAAAGTTTATTTGGGGTCTCCAAATATATAGGCAAGGAAAGACCCTTCCTTCAAAGGCTGGAAATAGATCTGCAGAACTGGTTCTCCTTGCTCTGCAGGAGGCTGGCTTCAGGCTGGCTAGTGTCCTTGGAGAACAGGGGGCTTCTCCTTGGTCTGAGCACTCCACCCTAGGTGGGAAGCAGTGGCTAACAGAGTTCTGAAACTCCCACTCAGAAAGGCTAGGGGGAGGGCACATTGGAACTGAAGCAATGGGATATTGCTAATATTTCTATTCAAAAATGCTTTTACCACTCTGTTAACTATTTTAAAAATAACATGTAATTTTATGCACGTTAGTGGATTCATTGTGGCATTTGTACATTTTCAAATTGCATTCACTGAGCAAATTTAAGCTCTGTTTCAATGTTTGCCCTACCTCTCCTTGTCTCCATAATAACAACCCTACTTTCAAGTCTATTTTTTCCTTAGATGCATATTTCTGAAAAGATAAGTTTTAATTAATTGATTTATTTAATTACTTTACATCTGGATGGCAGCTTCCCCTCCCTCCTCTTCTGAAATGATCTCTTCACACGGATACATTAGTTTTTAGTAAATCTTTCAGATGTATAAAATTACCAAACTTTAAAAAATTAAAATAACTTAGCAATTATGTTTTCATCAAGTTGTTTGCTGTGGAAGCAGAAGACACTTTGGATGTAATTTTTCACCCTTCTAGTGTCATTTAAATTATAATAGAGCCATAAAGTTACTAAAGTTTGATTTTATTTCTTCAGTGTTTCCAGAGCATAACTTTTCTTTCTTTCTTTTATTTTGCTACAAAAGAAAAGAATGTAAATCAAAATTATAGGAAAATCATTTCAAAGTTAGGTCTAGATGAAGTAATTGCTTTCTAAGTTATAAGAAAAAATAAACATCAATGAAGATGGATAAATTTTGAAGGAAACAAAATTATTTGAACCAGTAGAACTATGAAATCCATAAAATAGGATATGTTTATAAAGGAGAACTGAAATGTAAAACAAACATCTTTGTTTTGGTCAAAAAGATATTGAAATATTCTTAAGATAGTGATAATGTCATATTTTTTGTATATCTGTCTGAACTACTTTTGCTAAAATGTTAAAACTTAAGTACATGCACATAGATAAGACCAAGTAGAGGCCTCACCACTGTCTTTAAAGGCTCAGCTAATAAATTCTAGTTTAGCAATAAAATACTCAAGTTAGATGGAAGAGAGGAAATGTTCGTTTTGGGCCAGAGTATTAGAAGTGGCAATCCATGCTCACTGGGCTCAGGGTGGAGTCAGATGTTGAGGGAGGGAATTGAAAAGCAGAAAAAGACTGTTTTCCTGAGTGGATGGGACACAGAAGCTGAGGAGGCAGGATAGATATAATATCGGCAGCACCCTCAAGGGCATTCCTCCAGTGACAAAATTCCCTTACACTAGATTGGAAATCCCCTAATTTCCACTCCTACAGTTTCACTGGTTGTGGATCAAATTTTAACACATGCTTTCTTTGTAGACATCTGATTCTAAGAATCATCCAACTTCAGTATAAGACATTCTCTGCAAAGCATTTAATTTCTTAAGATACAGGTTTTGGTAGATTTGGGTGAGAAAATATACAAAATGAGTAGGAAATTATTTTTCTCAAAGTAAATAAACTCTTAAGCAGCTCTAGACTATGCTGGAAAAAAAACTCAATGAAACCTGTTTCCTAGTCGAAACACATTGGAAAACATGTCAAAACTCACACAGATATTTACAACAGCTCACTTATACTTTATATCAGCATTTAGAAAGATGACTTTCAGTTTGAAAATAAAAGGGTAAGCTATGGTTCATCACGAAGATAGAATATTGTTCAGTGCTACAAAGAGATGAGCTCCCTCTCCATTAATATGTATGACAGCACTTACATGACTAGACTATCTCTGACTGCAAAAGAATATACAAGGCCATGTGTCACGTGATTGCAACCTAGAGATACTGGGCAAAAGAGGTAGAGAGATTTTATGAAAAGAAAACTGCTGTGTGGTGTGCTAATGTGAACCTGGGTCATTACATTTTTACCTGAACCTAAGGATATTTCCATTAGCTGAAGTCAGCTGAGCTCTGGATGATGACCATGTATCAACATAGGTTTATTGAATTCACACATGTACCACTGTCTTATGCAGCAGTATTCCAGAAGGAAAGTTGTTAGTTTGGAGGGAAATGATTATGGGAGCTCTGTACTTTCTGCTTAGATTCGTTAAAAGCCAAAAAACTATTTGAAAGAACAAGGCTATTAGAGCTGAGTTCCTTGTACTTTGTTGCTCTGTATTCAAGTCTAGAGCAACAAATTTATTCTTTAAAGAAACAGCAGAATAATTATTACCACATAAGATCATACATATAGATGAAAGATAATTGTACCCAGTAGTTTAAGGTCATTGTGTTTTGATTGACATTTTCATACAAAGGTCAAGTGTTGAATTTTCTACATCATATTGATATAAAAACATTCATGATTTGCTGTATTTTGGACTTTGGTATAGGATGTTCAGCCTCTATTAATTGTAAATCTTACTTCTCACTGTTATCCTCATCTCATCTCCTAATCACATCTTTCAGGATTTAATCCAAGACTGAAAACCACTTGATTGAATTCTAATTATGTCAAGCACTGCTTGGCACTTTAAAGAAAAAAATTAAATAGACCTAGATAAAGGGGATGCTGTAGCTTATTTTATTTTTCAATTGTAAAATAATTCCTTGTGTTCTGAAAATTAGTTCATTGTTATTTCTTCCTAAGTATTAAGCCAAAAGCTTATTCTGCTCAGGGGAACCCTACTGCATCACAGGAGGATAGCACCATTCAGGCCTCAGTGGGCTTTCACTGCTGGCTCACCTAACAGCATGATAGTTTCTGTTTTTCATAGGAAGTAAATACAGTTTATATACTCATGACCTGGACAATGGCCAAATACTTAAAATTCTGCTATGCAGTTTTAGGCTTTCAGAATTATTTAGGCATAACCTGGAATGGATCTTGACTCTGTGAATGTCCTGCTTGCCTCTATTTTGTGATGACCCATGGGCAGCCATTAATATCACATTGACATATTTTGGAACTGTGTTTAGCCTGTACAATTTGCTGATAACTGAAGATTGACATCATCTTTTAAGTTTAATCTGGGAGTTTATTTCTGCTTGAATTAGTTCTGCAATAACTTTTATAATCATGATAAGTAAACTTTCATTTCCAAATTAAGATAAGGCATTTGAGTGCCTCATATTCAACAGGCTGCTAAATTTGAAGAGTTCTCTGTGTTTCTCATGTGAACATAGCAGTCTTGTACAGGCTATGTTCCCCTCCCCCCCCCCCCGGGATCCTAACAGAACAATTCAGATTGGATTATGCAAGCTCAGGAGCCAGGCTTTCTATATCCTCCAGTGAAAAACTCTAGTGGGACCATAAACTGAAAGCCAAGACTCAATGAGGCTGTTTCTGCCCTTAATTTCCTGTCTTTAGTGAAATGCTAAAGGCATTTCACATGGCATAGTAAAAATGTGAATATTCTTTGGAAAAGTTTGTTGCCATTTGATTCATTGAAAAAATATGGAAGAAAATCACATATATGGTGACCATTTATAGTTTGAAAGAGAACCAAAGGCAGATATATCCTGAAAACAGAATTTTGGATTAAAATGAGCAGTCTGACCAAAGACCTTGTGGACCAAGGTCAGACTGAAGATTTTGTTCCTGAGCATAGTACATATTATTTATATATTCTTAACTTTTGCTAAGGACCATCCATAAGGAAAATTTATTGCCCCAATTCCCTTACATAATCCCTTAGATAATTATCCTCTGAGTATTCCAAGAAAGGGGATTTACTTTTCTACATCACCAAAGATGGGTTTCTTTTATTCAAGTCTTGGGACATCTTTAAATTACTGAGTCTCATTTTTGGTCAAAGTCTCAATTAGGTATTTAATTACGGGTATGTGGACATAAGTGATTTATCTCTTATTTTCTCAGTGGACTTTTCATAGCCTTCTAGGTTTAGGGACATTTATAGTAAACTCAGAGAAAAAAGAGCTTGTATGATAGAAAGAAGTTACTTGTGTTAGAGTGGATCCTTTAAAAATAACAAAACATTTAATGTTTGTCAAGAATTTTTCTTTATAGCAGAAAAAGATTTCATTGTACATTTGCAATGTTGTTTTTTTTTAAATCAGCCGTCTATTGAGAGATATCTAGGCTAGTTTAATTTGTTATCTATTGTACCAAGTGAGTCTGTGAGTATGAATTTGCCCAGTCTTTAAGATAGGGAATATGGTCTTTTTAGGTGTATGTCCAGAAATGGAGGAAATGAGCCAAAGTCAGAAAGATGAGATTGCATATTTTATTTCAAATGAAAATCCTAGATTCTAATATATTGATAAGTGTGGGTGTGTATTATAAATGTGTGTGTGTGTGTGTGTGTTTGTGTATGTGTGTGTGGTATAAGTCATGATTAGGGGGGTAAATAAATTTTAGAGAGGCAGAGAAAGAAACAGAGAGAGACAGAGACAGAGACAGAGAAACAGACACAAATGAAGAGAAATTTAATACTTAGAGCTTGAAAGCAGAAAGGGGGTAATTAAAAGAAGCAAGTACACCAGAGGAGGAGAAAGGGTGGTCAAGAAGAATGAAGTATGTGTGAAAACATCATGAGGGAACTTCATATGCCATTGTAGAACCCAAATCTAAAGAAAAACAGTAGATAGCTTGCTGAGAGGTAGGCTTCCAAACAAGCACTCAGCAACACTGAACAGAAAAACTCTGCCCATCAGATTCACATCTTCACTCTCTGATTCATATGAAATGGACAACTGTAGATCTTATGTCTAATAATGGTACTGATTGAAATCAAAGTTTCTTTCTCATTTAATTGATGTCTTCCCTCAAAAGTTGTCATGTGAAATGTACTTGAATTTCACTATATGTTGATACAGCAAAGGTAGTTGTATGGTTTTATTTCTATTTTAACAAGAAATTATGTTGTATATTCTACATTAAACCATGTTTCTGATATCTATTATTGTTTATCTCTCACTTATTAACAAATAGTGAAATAAGTGTTGACTACTTAATCATGTCCATAAGAAATAGGTATTATTCGTTTTAGTAAATAGTGGCACATTTTAAAATACTTTAAAAATTATATGTAACTTTGTTTGTATATGGATACATTCCTAAATTGTTTCAGAAAATGCCCGTTGTACTAATACATTTGTTAAAACACATGGAAATTATTTAAACAGCTTCACTAGAAAGTACTTTAGGTTTTGTACATTTATTTTTGAAATACATAAAATTGATATATTATTTTAAAATAAAATTTAACACACTTTACCTTTTCATTGAAGTATGTAACCCTTGTACCCTTAGTTTCTTAGTCATAATCATGAGTTTGTGGCACATTAATATGCATTTCACTGAATTTTAAAGCAAATTTTTGAAGTTGTACCAACATTACAACTGTTTAATTATAGAATATTCCCATAATTTAAAGAAATCATCCACTTACAGTATTAACCCCCATAACTGCCCCATGTTTACTCCTTTTCTTTTTCCATAAATCACTGATACTACTTTATTATGTGGAAAATTTCAAATCAATGTTAGGAAATTACTGGTCATGATTCTTTTAATGAGTGTTTTAGGTACATTCACACAATATCTCCTTTAGATTACAGGTTTGGACCACATCTCATGTATCTCTTCTGCTCTTCCTTCCATGTCCCTTCTGTTATATTGCCCGCAGGGCACACTCTTTAGTGACATTCTTGTAAGAATTACCTTCCATATATATATTGAATATTAGCCCTCTATCAAATGTAGGACTGGTAAAGATCTTTACCCAATCTGTTGGTTGCCATTTTGTCCCATGACAGTGTCCTTTGCCTTACAGAAGCTTTGGAATTTTATGAGGTCCCATTTGTCAATTCTTGATCTTAGAGCATAAACTATTGGTGTTCTACTCAGGAAATTTCCCCGTCTGCCTATGTGCTCCAGGTTCTTCTATACTTTCTCTTCTATTAGATTTAGCGTATCTGGTTCTATGTGGAGGTCCTTGTAGCATGAGTGTTTCAAAGTCTAAGCTAATTTTTGTACCTGGTTTTGCTCCAGAAGTCAAATTGATGGAGGTATTTTTGAATCTTATAACTTAGGAAAAATTACAGCAATTATTACTATAAAACTTTTTTTAAGGTAACCATTGTATATCAGAAACTCCACTGAGTTAATAACAAGAAACATTTTTTTAATGTATAATTTTTTATTCGATATATTTTTTATTTACATTTCAAATGATTTCCCCTTTTCTAGCCCCCCACTCCCTGAAAGTCCCATAATCCCCCTTCTCTCCCCCTGTCCTCCCACCCACCCCTTCCCACTTTGCCATTCTGGTTTTGCTGAATACTGCTTCACTGAGTCTTTCCAGAACAAGGGGCCACTCTTCCTTTCTTCTTGTACCTCATTTGATGTGTAGATTATGTTTTGGGTATTCCAATTTTCTAAGTTAATGTAAGTATCCCTTAAGATACAGACAAGAGGCTCTATCAGACTAGAAGGTATCTAATTTCTTCACCTTAAGAAAAATATTCTGTCAATTTCAAAAATATAGCTTCTTGTAATATCTTCAATATTTTTCAAGTTCAGTGATGTTTTGAAGTTTCATTTATCTTGGAATTGAATGTTATTGTAATATGGTTGAAAATTTATTTTTGTTATTCTGCATAGCATTCCACCTTCATTAAAAGTGATATTTCTTATGACTGCTTTTGTGACTCTACTTTACTTTTACAGTATGTTCTGCTTGAGGAGGTGATTTTTGTTTCATTCAAGGGTTTGAATGAATGTTATTTTCATTTACCAATCAATTTTGCAAGTGCTAATTGTTCACAGAAGTTGCTCGAATCACTATCAAATAAAACATTTTTTTTTCATGAACTTTATATCAAATATCAAGACATAAGATCCACAGACAGCTTAAATGTCCTTAAAGAATGAATAAAGAAAATGTGTTCTAATGCATCTAAAATGGAGCTTGGTTGACATGCAAATACATCACTTGCAGGAAAGTGAGTCATAAAGGAGATCATCATGCTAAATAAATACATAGACTTAGGAAGACAATTATACTCTTTTCTCACATATGCAGAATACAGAACATGCAAGTACACACACACACATGCACATTCATACATACACACAAACACTACCACACATAGGTGATAGAATTAAATGCACAAATATATGGATTTTTAAAAATAGAATAAGCATAATAAATTTGTTGTTTACCAATCTCTTGTTTCTTTCCTACCCTTTCACCATAACAATTAACCACCAGAGAATATCCTTCTTCTGATCTAGCTCTCTTGTATAAATAGATAAACACATATACATACACACATGCACATCATGTCTTCCATGTCTGAGATTCATTCTCCCTTCTCTTGTAGTCTCTTGGTGTGCCTCTGCAGCTTTTATTTGTGTTCCTCAACTTTTCATTTCTAGATTTCCTTCAGTTTGAGTTTTGTTTATTGATCTTAGTTCCACTTCTAGATCTTGAAAACTTTTATTCATTTCCTTCCACTTGGTGTTTTCACAGTTTTCTTTAAGGGATTGATTTGTTTCTTCTTTATGGGAGTCTATAATATTCCTAAAGGCTACTTTAATACCTTTGCCTTGTGCTTCAGCTATGTTGCAATATTTATGACATGCTGTGGGAAGGTTGCTTGGGTTTAGTTAATACATATTGTCCTGGCCATTATTGTGTTTTATGCTGACTTGTAGAGATGTGGGTTTGGACATATTGTGATTCTAGGTGTTGATCTCTATTATTTTCTTTATTGGGTAGATGTTTTGGTCCTTGGTTTTTGGGAGAGAGAAGTGCTTGGTGCCTGATAGTAATGTCTATTGGGATCTTGAAATGTATGGCCACTGAGGGTTCAGGATAAAATGTATTTCTAGGTATGGGGAGCTAAGGCTTAGGAATGGGGATGGCCTAGGAGGGGATGGTTAAGACCTCCAAAGGAGAAAGAATGCTGTATGTTTCCTGTATGCAGCAAAATGCTGGGTCATTTTTACATATCCAGTATATTACCCTATGTCTTTTTATTGGGAAATTGAGTCCATTGATGTTAAAAGATATTAAAGACTAATGCTTGTTGGTTTCTGTTTGTTTTGTTGTTAAAGGTGGTTTTCTTCTTTTGGGTTTGTTGTGAGATGATTAATTTCTTGTGTTTCCTTGGGTTTAGTTACCCTCTTTGTGTTGGAGTTTTCCATCTACTATCCTCTGTAGGGTTGAATTAGTAGAAAGATATTGCTTAAATTTGTTTTTCTCCATGGAATATCTTGTTTTCTCCATCTAACTACTATGGAAATCAATCTGACAATTTCTAAGAAATTTGGAAATTGTTCTACAGCAATACCCAGCTAACACTGGGGGCATATACCCAAAATATGCTTCACCATTCAACAAGGACATATCCTCCACTATGTTCATAGCAGCCTTGTTCACAATTTCCAGAAGCTGGAAACACAAATCCTCAACTGAAGAATGGATATAGAAATATGGTACATTTAAACAATGGAATACTACTAAGCTATTAAACAAGAACATCATGATTTTTTCAAATGGATGGAACTAGAAAATAACATCCTGAGTAAGAAACACCAGACCCACAAGGATATACCTGGTATATACTCAGTGATAAGTGGATATTAGACAAAAAGTTCAAACTACCCATGATACAACTCAAAGACCATATGAAACTTAATTAGTAGGAAGGCCCAATGTGGGTGTAACTTAAGTGGGACCACTTAGAAAGAGGAACAAGATAATCACAGGAGACAGAGGGAGGCAGGGACCTGGGTATGAGAGGAGAGGGAGAAAGAAAAAGTGGGGCAGGATCAGGTATGGTGGTAGACAGGAGATATGCGCAGAGGACCAGGAGAATGAACAGAAGTATGTAGCACTGTGGAATGGGGAAGTGGGTTGGAAACTTCTAGAATGTCCCAGACACCAGGGTTATGGCAGGCTCCCACGACCTAATGAAAATGGCATTAGCCAAAATGCTTAACAACAGGTAGATAGAACCTGAAGAGACTACCTCCAGTAGATAGACATGACACTCACTTGAGAGATGCAGCCACCCACCCACATTAAAAATTTTTAATCCAGAATTCTTTTTGTCAACAGGAAATGCAAGGACAAAAATGGAATAGAGACTGAAGCAAGCGTCATCTTGGGATCTGGCCCATATGCAAACAACAAACTCTGACGCTATTGCTGATGCCAAGATGAGCATGGCTGTCCTCTGAGAGGCTCTGACAACACCTGACTGAGACAGATACAGATACTTACAGCCAGCCATTGGACTATGCATGTGGACCCCTAAGGAAGAGTTAGAGAAAGGAATGAAGGAGCTGAAGGGGATTGCAACCCCATTGGAAGAAGAACAGTATCAACTAATTGGACTCTTCAGAGCTACCAGGGACAAAGCCACCTGCCAAACAACATCCATGGTTCCATGCTACATATGTAGCAGAGGACTGTCTTGTCTGACCTCATGGGTGGGGATGCTCTTGGTCCTGTGGAGGATTGATGTCCCAGAGAAGGGGGATGCTAGAAGGGTGAGGTAGGGATAAGGTGGGAGTGGGTTGGGAGAGAACCATCTTAGAGACAAATAGGAGGGAGTGTGTGTGGGACTAGTGAGGAGGGGAACAGGAAGAGGAACATATATTTGAAATGTAATGTTAAAAAGTACTGGAGATATCAGGAATTCAAGGCTCATATCTAAACATAATAAAAACAATTTACTGCAAACCAGCAGACAATATCAATTTAAATGGAGACATACTTGAAGCAATCTCACTGAAATCAGGGACAAGACAAGAATGACCAATATCCCCATATCTATTCAATATAGTACCAGAAGTATTAGCTAGAACAATAAGACAACAAAGAGAGATCAAGGGGATACAAATTGTCAAAGAAGAAACAAAGGTATCACTATTTGCAGATGATATGATAGTATACATAAACAACCTCAAAAATTCTACCAGAGAACTTCTCCAGCTGATAACCAACTTAAGCAAAGTGGCTGGATATAAAGTTAACTCAAATAAATCAGTAGCCTTCCTTTACACAAATAATAAACAGGCTGAGAAAGAAATTAGGGAAACAACTCCCTTCAGAATAGCCACAAATAATATAAAATGTATGGGGGTAACTCCAACCAAACAAGTGAAAGACCTGTATAACAATAACTTTAAGACCCTCAAGAAAGAAATAGAAGATCTCAGAAATGTAGGGAGATCTCCCATGCTCATGGCTTCGCAGAATGAATATAATAAAAATGGCCATCTTATCAAAAGCAATCTATAAATTCAATGAAATCTCCATCAAAATCCCAATACAATTCTTCAAAGACATGGAAAGAGCAATTCTCAAATTCATCTGGAAAGGCAAAAAAAACCCAGAATAGTGAAAACAATTCTTAACAATAAAAGAATAGCTAGGGGAACCACCATCCCTGACATCAAGATTTACTACAGACTCTACTCAATGATACCTTGGTCAAGGAAGAAATAAAGAAAGAAATTAAAGACTTTTTAGAACACAATGAAAATGAAAACACAACATACCCAAATCTATGGGACACAATGAAAGCAGTGCTAAGAGGAAAACTCATAGCCCTGAGTGCCTCCAAAAAGAAAATGGAGAGAGCATACATTACCAACTTAATGACTCACCTGAAAGCCCTAGAACAAAAAGAAGCTTTTTCACCCAGGAGGAGTAGAAGGCAGGAAATCATCAAACTCAGGGCCGAAATCAATCAAGTAGAAACAAAGAGAACCATACAAAAAATCAACAAAACCAGGAGCTGGTTCTTTGAGAAAATCAACAAGATAGATAAACCCTTAGCCAGACTGACCAAAGGGCACAGAGAAAGTATCCAAATTAACAAACTTAGAAATGAAAAGGGAGACATAACAACGGAAACTGAGGAAATCCAAAAAATCATCAGATCCTACTACAAGAGCCTGTACTCAACACAACTGGAGAATCTGGAGGAAATGGACAATTTCCTTGACAGATACCAAATACCAAAATTAAATCAGGACCAACTAGACCATCTGAACAGTCCCATAAAGCCTAAAGAAATAGAAGGAGTCATAGAAAGTCTTCCAACCAAAAAAAGCACAGGACCAGATGGCTTCAGTGCAGAATTCTACCAGACCTTCAAAGAAGAGTTAACACCAATACTCTTCAAACTATTCCACAAAATAGAAACAGAAGGAACACTACCCAATTCCTTCTACGAAGCCACAATTACGCTGATACCAAAGCCACACAAAGATCCAACAAAGAAAGAGAACTTCAGACCAATTTCCCTTATGAACATCGATGCAAAAATACTCAATAAAATTCTTGCCAACCGAATCCAAGAACACATCAAAACGATCATCCACCATGATCAAGTAGGCTTTATCCCGGGAATGCAGGGTTGGTTCAATATACGGAAATCCATCAATACAATCCACTACATAAACAAACTCAAAGAACAAAACCACATGGTCATTTCATTGGATGCTGAAAAAGCATTTGACAAAATTCAGCATCCTTTCATGCTTAAAGTCTTGGAGAGAACAGGAATTCAAGGCCCATACCTAAACATAGTAAAAGCAATATACAGCAAACCGGTAGCCAGCATCAAACTAAATGGAGAGAAACTTGAAGCAATCCCACTGAAATCAGGGACCAGACAAGGTTGCCCCCTTTCTCCTTATCTTTTCAATATTGTACTTGAGGTACTAGCTCGGGCAATTCGACAACATAAGGAGGTCAAAGGGATACAAATTGGAAAGGAGGAAGTCAAACTATCATTATTTGCAGACGACATGATAGTCTACCTAAGTGACCCAAAAAACTCCACTAGAGAGCTCCTACAGCTGATAAACAACTTCAGCAAAGTGGCAGGTTATAAAATCAACTCAAGCAAATCAGTGGCCTTCCTATACTCAAAGGATAAGCAGGCTGAGAAAGAAATTAGGGAAATGACCCCCTTCACAATAGCCACAAACAGTATAAAGTATCTTGGGGTGACTCTTACCAAACATGCGAAATATCTGTATGACAAGAACTTCAAGACTCTGAAGAAGGAAATGGAAGAAGACCTCAAAAATTGGGAAAACCTCCCATGCTCATGGATCGGTAGAATCAATATAGTTAAAATGGCCATTTTGCCTAAAGCACTATACAGATTCAATGCAATACCCATCAAAATCCCAACTCAATTCTTCACAGAGTTAGAAAGAGCAATTATCAAATTCATCTGGAACAACAAAAAACCCAGGATAGCTAAAACTATTCTCAGCAACAAAAGAAAATCTGGGGGAATCAGTATCCCTGACCTCAAGCAATACTACAGAGCAATAGTGTTAAAAACTGCATGGTATTGGTACAGTGACAGGCAGGAGGATCAATGGAACAGGATTGAAGATCCAGAAATGAACCCACACACCTATGGCCACTTGATCCTCGACAAAGAGGCTGAAAACATCCAATGGAAAAAAGATAGCCTTTTCAACAAATGGTGCTGGTTCAACTGGAGGTCAGCATGCAGAAGAATGCGAATTGATCCATCCTTGTCTCCTTGTACTAAGCTCAAATCCAAATGGATCAAGGACCTCCACATAAAGCCAGACACTCTGAAGCTAATAGAAAAGAAACTGGGGAAGACCCTTGAGGACATCGGTACAGGGAGAAAGTTTCTGAACAGAACACCAATAGCGTATGCTCTAAGAGCAAGAATTGACAAATGGGACCTCATAAGGTTACAGAGTTTCTGTAAGGCAAAGGACACCATCAAGAGGACAGATCGGCAACCAAAAATGTATTTTATAAGGAGAAAAGTACTTAAAAGTTAAGTAACAATGAAAAAATAATAAATAGAAAATGCAGATCATGAGGATCTGCTTATAAATATGGAAATAGGCAGCAAAGAGTGAAGAGAGGCCATGGCAGAGGTCTGCTCCAGACCTAGTGATGAGCTTGGGGCAGAGACTGGATTTGCAAAAGATGGATAGTGAAGATCTGAAGCTTGCCTATCACTTTAGCAGATCCACTTGCCCCTCTGACAGGCTTGGTTAGGCATGTTCTCCTAGAGAAAGCCTATTGGAGTTGGGCACTTTGAAATCAGGATGGGAACAGTGGAAATGTGGAGTACTCTGTGTACATGGAAGATGGGGGCAGAGAGGATAGGGGCATAGGAGGCAGTGGGTTCCAGAGATGGGAGTTGGATTTGAAGGAAAGGAAGAAAGGAGGAAGTGGTGATCATGCATGATAAGGCTGCCTGCTTCCCTGTATGGGGTGGTGTGTAATTCCCAGGGAGTTTGTGGCTGGGATAAATAAGTGAGGGGGAAAGGGTAGTTTGGAAAGGAGGATCAATGTTATCCTCTAGAAATAGGGCTGGCTGAAACACGTGGTTGATTACAGATTTAGGAATAAGGCTCCGGGAATGGATTTGAATGTGTACAGGAATAGATGAAGTTCTGCAGTTAGCCTACCTGTTTCCTGAGGTCTGAGGGGACTGTATGCTTTCTGAATGTGCCTGCTGGATGCAGGGGACTAGGATTAGTCCAAATATGTGAGAAAAGCAGTCTGGAGGGGGAGATTTGTTTGATATACTGGAGACGAGGGAAGGGGAAAATGGAAGCTGCAGCAAGTGGTCTGCTTTGGATTTGGGGATGAGTTAAAAAATGCACTTAGAAGAATGGAGGGAAAGGTGAAGATTCGCGGGTAACTTCCTTTCTGCCCTGTCTGCATTGTGAAATAAAATTTGAAACAGTGTAATCCTGCTAAGCATTGTCACAGAAAGCATAAATGGTAAATCAATCAATCAATCAATCAATCAATGAAAACTCTTTTGCATTTTTCATGTTTTAAGATGCCTTCTCTAAACATACTGATAGGAGTGCAATTTTCCCTATGCCCAATATTTAATGCTGTTACTTATGAAATTATTTTTAGCAATTTATACTATTAGGAATTAAATGTGACCTACATGTCTTTTCTAGGATTAGTTGGTTGTGTTTTACAGAGTTGCTAAGCATAAGCCAGTCTTTGTGCTTTATTATTTGAAAAAAATTATTGCTTGAGTTGGTCTATACGTATTTTATGCTGTACAGTTGTTCTCTCCATTTTTGTTGAGAAATTATGAAATCTCATTTTACTCTGGGCTAAGAAGAAGATAAAACAGAATTATCTGATATATGGTAAATAAACAACATTTATTCAAATATCAGGAATCAGTGGCTATAATGATTTAATTTATTGCCTAGCAACTTAGGAAACAATAAAGAATATATATTATTGTAACAATTATACAATGATACTACTATTTGATATAATTAGATAAATACTGATTTTATAATCTATGTCCCATGTTATAATCAGATACACATAGAAGTTTTAGTTTTAGAAACTAAAATACTTTTGTAGCAGTTATGATTTAAAACCATGGACCTTAACTGCTGAGCCATCTCTCCTGAGAGGCTCTGCCAGAGCATGACTAATACAGAAGCAGATGCTCACAGCTAACCATCAGACTGAGCACAGGGTCCCTGGTGGAGGAGTTACAGGAAGGACTGAAGGAGCTGAAGGGGTTGACAAACCCATAGGAAGAGCAACAATACCAACCAGATATTCCAGAGCTCCCAAGGACTAAACTACCAACCAAAGAATGCACATGGATGGATCCATGGCTCCAGCCACATGCGTTGCTGAGGATGGCCTTATCATCAATAGGAGGGGAGACCCTTGGTCCTGTGAAGGCTCAGTGCCTCAGTGTAGGGAAATGCTAGGGTGGTGAGCGGGTATGGGTGAGCAGGAATGAGGGGGAAACACCCTTATAAAAGCAGGGAAAAGGGAGAAGGGAGATAATATTTGAAATGTAAGTAAATGACATAATCAATCATTTGGAATGTAAGCAAAGAAAATAGAAAATATTTTTAAAAAGTAAAATAAAAAGGAGGTGTCTAGAACATAAAAAAAATAAAAATAAAAAAATAAAAAATAAAAAAATGAGAAAAAATTAAAATATAAGAGAGACCTTCACCTTCTATGGTAGCATACCTGTTGTTGAATTTTTTCAGGTCATGTTTATGTAGTTGTGTTGGTGAAACTTCATAGGTATAGCTTTTCTGAGAGTTCTAGAATACAGTTACACAGAAAATTCTCTGTTCTTCTGACTGTTACAACATTTTTTCCCTTCAAGGATTGAAGGATCAAAGATAATCTCTGACCTTTCAGTGTTGGAATTATGCTGTGGTTGGGACTGAGGTTCACAACTCTGCCTATTTTTTTCGATATATTTTTTATTTACATTTCAAATGATTTCCCCCTTTCTGGCCCCCCACTCCCCAAAAGTCCCATAAGCCCCCTTCCTTCCCCCTGTTCTCCCATCCAACCCTTCCCACTTCCCTGTTCTGGTTTTGCCCTGTACTGCTACACTGAGTCTTTCCAGAACCAGGCCACTCCTCTGTTCTTCTTGTACATCATTTGATGTGTAGATTATGTTTTGGGTATTCCAATTTTCCACTTATTATTATTATAAGTGGTATTAATATCCACTTATTAGTGAGTGCATACCATGATTAATTTTTTTGAGACTGGGTTACCTCACTTAGAATGATGTTCTCCAGCTCCATCCATTTGTCTAAGAATTTCATGAATTCATTGTTTCTAATGGCTGAATAGTACTCCATTGTGTATATATACCACATTTTTTGCATCTATTCTTCCGTTGAGAGATACCTGGGTTCTTTCCAGCTTCTGGCTATTATAAATAAGGCTGCTATGGACATAGTGGAGCATGTATCCTTATTACGTGCTGGGGAATCCTCTGGGTATATGCCCAGGAGTGGTATAGCAGGATCCTCTGGAAGTGACATGCCCAGTTTTCTGAGGAACCACCAGACTGATTTCCAGAGTGGTTGTACCAATTTGCAACCCCACCAGCAGTGGAGGAGTGTTCCTTTTTCTCCACATTCTCACCAACACCTGCTGTCTCCTGAGTTTTTAATCTTAGCCATTCTGACTGGTGTAAGGCGAAATCTCAGGGTTGTTTTGATTTGCATTTCCCTAATGACTAATGAAGTGGAGCATTTTTTTAAGATACTTCTCAGCCATCCAAAGTTCTTCAGGTAAAAATTCTGTGTTTAGCTCTGTACCCCATTGTTTAATAGGATTATTTGGCTTTCTGAGGTCTGACTTCTTAAGTTCTTTGTATATATTGGATATTAGCCCTCTATCTGATGTAGGGTTGGTGAAGATCTTTTCCCAATTTGTTGGCTGCTGATTTGTCCTTTAGATGGTTTCCTTTGCTTTACAGAAACTTTGTAATTTTATGACAACTCTGCCATTTAATTTACTGTGTTTTTCTGTGTTGCTCACCATCTATCACAGAAACATGTTTTTGATGAGATGTAAGAACTACAGACAATGAAACAATATTAACAGCAGGAGAAATTCTCTTCTCAGTGGAAGACCTCCCCAATTTATTATCCAATACCAAAGAGTCAGCTTTAAAAACATATGCATACAACCAGGCAGTGGTGGCGTACTCCTGTAATCCCAGCACTCTGGGAGGCAGAGGCAGGTGGATTTCTGAGTTCGAGGCCAGCCTGGTCTACAGAGTAAGTTCCAGGACAGCCAGGGCTATACAGAGAAACCCTGTCTCAAAAAAACTGTCTCAGAAACTGGGCACGTCACTTCCAGAAGATCCTGCTATACCACTCCTGGGCATATATCCAGAGGATTCCCCACCATGTAATAAGGATACATGCTCTACTATGTTCATAGCAGCCCTATTTATAATTGCCAGATGCTGGAAAGAACCCAGGTATCCCTCAACAGAAGAGTGGATGCAAAAAATGTGGTATATCTACACAATGGAGTACTATTCAGCCATTAGAAACAATGAATTCATGAAATTCTTAGGCAAATGGATGGAGCTAGAGAACATCATACTAAGTGAGGTAACCCTAACTCAAAAGGTGAATCATGGTATTCACTCACTAATAAGTGAATATTAACCTAGAGAACTGGAATACCCAAAACATAATCCACACATCAAATGAGGTACAAGAAGAAAGGAGGAGTGGCCCCTGGTTCTGGAAAGACTCAGTGAAACAGTATTTGGCAAAACCAGAACGGGGAAGTGGGAAGGGGTGGGTGGGAGGACAGGGGAAGAGAAGGGGGCTTATGGGACTTTCGGGGAGTGGGGGGGGGCTAGAAAAGGGGAAATCATTTGAAATGTAAATAAATTATATTGAATAAAAAAATAAAAAAAACAAAAAAAAAAACAAAACCAAAAAAAACATATGAATACAAATAAATTGTATATACTAAAAATTTTGTACTTAAATAGCTAAGAATATGTGTTTGTGTGCATGTTTAGCAAAAATTAAAGTAAAAGGAGGCCATGGATTTGTAATGGAGCAATACATGATTGGGGTTTAAATGAGAAAAGGGGAGAAAGGGTATGCCCTGATCTCAAAATAAAGAAAAATGTATAATAAAAATTAAAAAGAGTCTTCAATTTTGTCAATTTTGAGTTAATTTAAAATAAAATTTAAGAAGGTATGTGTGTGTGTGTGTGTTTGTGTGTGTGTAAGCCTTCTTAAAATATATATGAATATATATGAATGTTTTTGTGGGCATGTATGTAGGAACACTGTGTGAATCTGTGGTACACACTGAAGAATGAAGATGGCTCTCTGTTTCCTGGCACTAGAGTTATGGACAATTAGAAACTGTGTGTGTGTTCCTGGGAACTTAACTCACATCCTCTACAATAGTAGGAAATGATCTTAACCACTCCACTGAACCAATTATATAGTTCCTTAGGTCTATTTTTGATAAATGAAAATCGTAAGAAAAATCATAATAGTTACTCATAGTGGAATATTCTGTCATATAGAAAAATATTTTGCTGTTTATGATTTTCTAAACCTTATCATATATGCAATATTGGTGGTTACAAATTTTTAAGTTTAAAGCCAGTGTGTTTTTAAAGCTTTTCCTTCAGAATATACTTTAAAGCTACATCATGATAATATTGATAGTGAACACAATGCTTATAAAAGAGACATCACATGTCATGATCTTTTCCACATCATTATTTTGGTCATTTGAATTATTGTAAATGGTTACATCCACTTAATAACAGCATATCTGTAGGAAAATTGCAATTTAGACATTTTCTGGAAAGGGAATTAAGATTCTAAATTTTTTAATGGGGGTGTTTCCAATTAACATAAAAGAGAATAAGTTCAGGTAACCTATTTAGAAATTAAGAAAAAGTGTGTGTGTGTGTGTGTGTGTGTGTGTGTGTATATGTATATATATATATATATATATATATATATATATATATGATTAATAATGAACTGCTCATAAAAAGCTGAAAGTCATAATGCTTTGGTAATGGAAAACCAAATGAAGAATGTAACATTGTGAACTCTTAACAGATGTACTAATTAGATGTCATTAAGTAGACTATTAGAGGAACTTAAATTGAGCCTTTAATTTACTACCAAAAATACACTGTTTAATTAATAATGAAGCAGTTTTAGGGTGACTCTTGACCTGTGCAATGGATGGAGGGTAGACAGAGCTGTCTGCAATCATTTTATGTTGTGAAGTGGAGTAATGTTATTCACTTACTACACCTTGCTGAGAATATCAAATGAAGACTATTTAGAACTAATATTTTTCCCACTCCCACCTCCCCCACCTCGATTTCCCTTTATTGGGTTATCTATTGAGCCTTCCCCTGACCAAGGACCACTCCTCCCTCTGATGCCAGACAAGGCATTCCTCTGCCACAATTTTGGCTGTAACCATGTACACCTCTTGGTTGATGGTTTAGTCCCTGTGAGTCCTGGGGCATCTGGGTGGCCTATATCATTGTTGTTCTTCCCATGGGGCTGTAAACCCCCTTTGGCTCCTCTGGACTACTCTCCAACTCTTCCATTGGGGACTCCATGCCAAGACCAATGGTTGGCTGCTAGTATCTGCCTCTGTATGTGTAAGGCTCTGGCAGGGCTCCTCTGCCTTCCAGAGACAACCATGATATGTTCCTTTTGGTATGCACTTCTTGTCATCCATAATAGTGTTGGGGTTTGGTTACTGTTTATAGGATGAATCTCCAAGTAAGGCCGTCTCAGGGTGGCCTTTACTTCAGCTCCTGCTCCACACTTTTTCTCCTTTATTGCTCCTGTGAGTATTTTGTTCCCTTTCTCAGAAGAACCAAAACACCCTCACTTAAGTCCTCCTTCCTCTTGAGCTTCCTGTGCTCTTGTCACTACCAAATCCGTCCAGCGGAATAAGGGAGACGACACTGGAGACTTTCTCAATGCAATTTATTCAGGAACCTTACTTCAGGAAGCCCCCGATCCTAGCCCATTGCCCCAGTTATATATCCCAGCCTGCACCAATCAGTGACTGCCACGTGGAGGCTAATGATAGGATTGAGACAATGGCCCTGGAGTGGCCTGATATGATATCAAAGGGCACATGCACACTTCTCCAGTGCGTACGTGACTCTCAAAGGGGAACGTGGGGGAGCATTGCTGAGTCATGCGACTCGGCAACCAGCCCAGGCGCCATTTTAGACTGGCCGCTGTGCCCGCTCCCCACATGCTCTGTGAATTGTAACTTGTTTGTTTTGAGCTTTTGAGCTAACATCCCCTTTTTAGTGCATGCATCCCATGTGCATTCTTTTGTGACTGAGTTACCTTCACACTTTCTAGTTCCATCCATTTGCCTAATAATTTCTTGAAGTCATTGTTTTTAGCTATTAATAGTCCAAAACTATTATGCAGATGGTTCCAGCCAAAATTGTGGCAGAGGAATGCCTTGTAGGGCATCAGTGGGAGGTCAGTCCTTGATCAGGTGAAGGCTCAAAACTATAGCTGAATAGTACTCCATTGTGTATATATACCACAGTTTCTGTATCCATTCCGCTGTTGAAGGACATCTGGGTTCTTTCCAGCTTCTGGCTATTATAAATAAGGCAGCTATGAACATAGTGGTACATGTGTCCTTATTACAGGTAGGAGCATCTTCTAGGTATATGCCCAGGGGTGGTATAGCTGGGTCCTCAGGTAATAAGTCTAATTTTCTGAGTAATCACCAAACTGACTTCCAGATTGGTTTTACCAACTTGCAATCCCACCAACAACCAAGAAGTATTCCTCTTTCCCTATATTTTCTCCAGCATCTGCTGTCCCTGAGTTTTTCATCTTAGACATTCTGACCAGTGTGAGGTGGAATCTCAGTATTGCTTTGAGTTCCATTTCCCTGATAACTAAGGATCCTGAACATTTCTCTAGGTGTTTTAGAGCCATTCAAGATTCCTCAGTTGAGAATTCCCTGTTTACCTCTGTACTCCATTTTTTAATAGGGTCATTTGACTCTCTGGAGACTAACTTCTTGAGTTCTTTTATACATTGGATGTTAGCACTCTATCAGATGTAGAATTGGTAAAAATCTTTTCCCAATTTGTTAGCTGCCCTTTTGTCCTATTGACCATGTCCTTTGCCTTACAGAAGCTTTGCAGTTTTATGAGGTCCCATTTGTTGATTCCTGTTCTTAGAGCATAAGCCATTGGTATTCTATTCAGGAAGTTTTCCTCTGTGCCCATGTGTTCAAGATTATTCCCGTCTTTCTTCTCTATAAGCTTCAGTGTGTCTGGTTTTAGTACAGGACATAAGAATGGATCAATTCTCATTCTTCTCCATGCTGACCACCAGTTGAGTCAGTACCATTTGTTAAAAGGGCTATCTTGATCCACTGGATGGATCAAGTTTAGATAGCTAAATTTATTCTCAATAGCAAAAGAACTTCAGGGGAATCAGTATCCAGGATCTCACGCAATACTACTGAGCAATAATGTTAAAAATGACATTGTACTTGTATAGTGACAGGCAGATAGATCAGTGAAATAGGATTGAAGACACAGAAATGAACCCACAAACCTATGGTCACTTGATGTTTAACAAAGGATCTGAAACCATCCAGTGGATCAAGATAGCCCTTTCAATAAATGGTGCTGACTCAACTGGTGGTCAGCATGCAGAAGAATGAGAATGGATCCATTCTTATGTCTTGTACTAAGCTCAACTCCAAGTGGATCAAGGACCTCCACACAAAGCCAGACACACTGAAACTAATAGAAAAGAAACTGCAAAAGACCCTTGAGGACATGGGCATACGGGTAAAGTTCCTGAACAGAACACGAATAGCTTATGCTCTAAGATCAAGAACTGAAAAATGAGACCTCATAAAATTACAAAGTTTCTGTAATGCAAAGGACACCATCAAAAGAACAAAGTGGCAACCAACAAATTGGGAAAAGATCTTCACCAACCCTACATCCGACAGAGAGCTAATATCCAATATATACAAAGAACTCAAGAAGTTAGACCCCAGAGAACCAAATAACCCTTTTAAAATATGGGGTACATAACTAAACAAAGAATTTTCACCTGAAGAATATCAAATGGCTGAGAAGCATCTTAACACATGTTCAGGATCATAAGTGATTTGGGAAATGCAAATCAAAACAACCCTGAGATTTCATCTCACTCCAATCAGAATGGCTAAGATTAAAAATTCAGGAGACAGCAGGTGTTGGTGAGGATGTGGAGAAAGAAGAACACTCCTCCACTGCTGGTGGGAATGCAAGTTGGTACAACCACTTTGGAAATCAGTCTTGTAGTTCCTCTGAAAACTGGACATGACACTTCCAGAGGACCCTGCTATACCACTCCTGGGCATATACCCAGAGGATTCCCTGGCATGTAATAAGGACACATGCTCCACGATGTTCATAGCAGCCTTATTTGTAATAGCCAGAAGCTGGAAAGAACCCAGATATCCCTCAATGGAGGAATGGATACAGAAAATGTGGTATATTTACACAATGGAATACTACTTAGCCATTAAAAACAGTTAATTCATGAAATCCTAAGACAAATGGTTGGAACTGGAAAATATCCTAAGTGAGGCAACCCAATCACAAAAGAACACACAAGGAATGCAATCACTGATAAGTGGATATTAGCCCAGAAGCTCTGAATACCCAAGACATAATTTGCACATCAAATGATTCCCAAGAAGAAGGAAGGAGAGGTCCTGATCCTAGAAAGGCTTGATCCAGCATTGTAGACAAGTACTAGCCCAGGGAGGAGGGAAGGGAGAATGGGCAGAGGGAAGAGGACTTATGGAACTTATTGGGGGGGGGGGTGGAAACGGGAAGGGAAAGACCATTTGGAATGTAAACAATGCAAACAAAGAATATAGAAAATTAAAAAATAAAAAAAAATAAGTAAAAAATGGGTACTGAATTTCAGATATTTTAATGTCCATTTAAACTTCTTAGATTTTGGAATATTTATCTTCGTTCTCTTGTTTTATGCAAATTGCCTTGCTAACTGCCAAAGAATAACTGACAAATAGATAAACATTGGCAGATAACATCATGAGTTGGATTCATTCACCTTCACCACCACCAGGAAAGCTTGGAATGGATAGGCCATGGTGAAAAGCCTAGATTTTAAGAAGTAGCAGAAGTGTAAATACAATATTTATGTATGAAAAAGAATTAAAAATGTCAAGTAAGAAATCTAAGAAGTGTGAAGAATGAAGATATATCACATGGTTATTTGTTTTGTAAAAAAATACACAGGGGGTGGCCAGATGGTTCAGTGGTTAAGAGCACTAACTGATATTTTAGAGGACCTGGCTTCTGTTCCTAGTACCTACATTAAGTTACATGGCTTAAAACTGTTATGGCAGCTTTGGGGAATCCAGCATTCTTTCTGACCTCTCAGGCACATGTACATCTCTTGTCCTCTATACAAATATGCTAGTGATATGAAAAGTAGAATTTATAAAAAGCAAGAACCTACTAAAATAAAGAGAAGAATTTTTTAAAAATAAAAGTGAAATAGGGCTGTGTAATTCAGGGGGAAAGCATAGGGCAGTTGCTGAATGGTGCTGGAGCTATTGTTCCTCTATGTTAAAGCTATTAAGTTCCAATTAGAGAGACCATAAAGTTAATTAAGAAATTACAAACTATAATGCACTGGTAAGATCTGGAGACGCAGAGCTTCCCTCACCAAGAGCATTATTACAATTGAAGATAAAATATGTTATAGTAAATTAAGAATTGAGGAAAACAACTGTGAACCTTTGTGAAGCTAACAGTTTCCAATCTGTGCTTTTTACCATATAATAAGTGTTATCTTCCTCACTCCCAAGTTTAACAAGATTGAGACTCTCTGCCACAGTCAAGGATAAGTTCTCCATGAAAATGTACAAAATATAGAACAAAAGAGTTCATAGCTACGCTATTAGTCATAAGTATCAGGCTGTGAAAAATTAATAAATGTTGCCTGGGATTGAAGACCTCGACAGCAATCTCAGGACTAATGGTGATATTCTGTTTCCTGTAACTGTAATTACACTTGCTTATTGATTCATTACAGTATTGATTTAGCAGGAATTCATCACCTTGTGTTCTCAATATCTATGCATGTTCCTGCTATTATGCAGTGTATCACAGCAAAAGGTGGAACTAAATTCCAGTAAACAAAATAAGATATCAAATGACTGTTCTGGAAATTATTACAACATACAACCTGCATAAGTGTGTCTATAAATTAAATCACATTCATTATATGCATTAAAATAGTTTTATATACAGCACTAAATACATACGCACTTTGAAAAGTACATTTAAAAGGGTAGCCTGGTTAGAAACCAAAGAAAGATGTTTTTACTTTTTTTACTCTGTTAAACTGTTGAATACTTATAAAATTTATACTGACAGTTGTCAAATTCTCAAATTCACTATAGCATGTGTGTGTGTGTGTCTGTGTGTGTCTGTGTGTGTGTGTGTCTGTGTCTGTGTGACATTTTATTATGTTTCTGGAGGTTGACTAGTTAAGGAATTAAGAGTCTCACACATTTTCTTGAAATTCCAAATTTAATTCTTGAAAAATGAATTAAAAATACAAAAAATATAAAAATTTTAAATGGTTTTCTTTATTCTTCAGCTTTTCATACATTGTGTGCAAGTAACATGATCATATTTATACCTCATTTGTCTCCTCCAACTCATCCCATGTAACTTCAGAAAAATTTTCCTTCTAACTTCATGGGGTTTTTTTAACTCATGAAGTCTAATTAGTGATGCCCATATATACACAGGTTTGGGGCCACTTGCCAAACAGAAGCCTACTGGTGGTCACATTCTCAAAAAAGAATGATTATCTCTCCTACAGAAACTGCCTGCAGCCACTAGGCCCTCAGGCAGGAGAGGCCTGGAAAGCATCTCCCCTATAGGGGTTGGGATACTGACTATCTTGGTTTTGTGTGGGTTGTGCATGATAACCAACGATTCCATGAATCCATGTTGATAGACCAATTAAGGGAACTTACTCTCATGGAAATTCCATTAAATGGCAAATAAGCACAATAAACTTGTGGTTGGAGTACATATTAAGTGTTTTGACACCACCCAAGTGAAGCGTGAAATGAAATTAATATTATGAATATAAACCTGCTGTACATATGACTGTGTACCTGTTCCTTCATGTGAACACCTGATGCTTCATATGAATGTGTCTCCTCTATGTAAATATACTTGCTCCATGTGAATATGCATCTGCTGTTCCACATAAGTGTGCACGTCCTCCATATGAATGTGTACCTGCTCCTTATGGGTGTGCACTTTCTACATATGAGTGTATGTCTGTAACATGTGAATGTATATCTGATGCTCCATGTGAGTATGCAACTGTTCCATATGGGTGTGTGCTTATATCCTATGAATGTACATCTGCTCCATGTGAATGAACACCTGATGTTTTACATGTGTGTTTCTTTCCTGTGAATATGCAATTGTGCCATGTGAGTGTGCATCTGCCCTATTTGAATGTGTACTTGATAATCCATGTGAATGTGCAGAAAGTGTTCACTCTTAATGCATTCTTTTTATTTTGTAACTCTGCATGAGTGTGCACTATCTACTCTACCTGAATGTACAACTTACATTACATGTGAGTGTACAACTTGTACCCGTGTGACTGTGAAACAGCTCCCTTTAAATTTACACCTGTGTGCACCTGAATGTTCAACTTACATTCCCTGTGAGTTCCCAACTAGTTCCCCATGTGACTGTGAAACAGCTCCATTTGAATTCTATGTGCATCCCCTGCTCCATGTGAGTGTGAACTTGCTCAATATGTGTGTACATCTGATTCACATGAGTGTGAACCTGAATGTGCAATATATGCTCCATAGAGTGTACAACTAGTTCCCTATGTGACTGTGAAACAGCTCCATTTGAATTTACACCTGTGTGGAGCTGTTGCTTCATATGATTGTGCAGCTGTTCCATCTGAATAGACACCTGGTGCTTCACTGAATGTATAACTGCTGCCTCCTTGAACATATAGCTGCTTCTTCATACATTTGCTTCATTTTGACACTTTAAAATCTGTTTCTTTTGCAAGGCTAGTTTTGGACACACTTGTTTACAAGATTTAAATATACCTTAGAGTATCTTATATACCTTTTGTTCCTTCATATACCACTTAAGTTTTTGATTTCTAATGCATGCAGAATTAGACTTCAGTCATCACATAAGAATGTGCTAACTATAAACCAAATACTTCAAAATTTAAGTCATTAGTGTCTTTGTTGAGATAGCATTATGTAGCATAGTTTAGAAAAAATTCTTAGATACAATCTAGTACAGTGGATAGGAGATAAACAGCTAAACAGATGTTCAGAAACATTTATAAAAACAAACAAAAACACTGCTCAAAATGTAAGATAAAGATAGAATGCAAATAGGTTCTCAAATTCAGTTCCTTGACCTTTAAATATCAAATAATATGCTCTTATTTCTGGAAAGAGCACATTTTAAAAATTAACATTGTACTCACTTTTAAGATTTGAAATATTCTAGAACTCAAAGAGAATAGACAACTACTGCTGGAAAAGTTCATTTATTCCTGTTAGTTAAGAAGAGACACTACGTTTATCCAGTAAAGTTGTTACATTTTCTGGTCAAAATCCCCACAGATTGTGCAAGCAACACAGAGGCCACTTAATCATTCTTTGAAAATCATAAATGGTTATGGATACATGCAATTCCCATGTGCAGATTTAATGGCACAACACCTGTCACACTGAATAGACTTTTGCATGTTAAACGCTGTTAATAACAAATAGAAGGTTTGATATTTTCTCTTTGTATCTTGTTGGATACTTTGAGGAGAGCTGTGCTTTTTTTGTTTGTTTGTTTGTTTTCTTGTTCTTTTGTTTTTTCAAGACAGAGTTTATCTGTGTAGTTCTGACTGTCACAGAATTCAGCTTCTGCTGAGGAAGTGGTTTACTCTGTCTATGTGTAGCTTAGTGAGCAGTATGTTTATGGTCTTGAGTACAATCCTTTTGCCTTAACTCCATATTGAAAGATCAAAGTACAGTCAATGTAATTACCATGCCATTATTCCCACTGAGTATACTATTCATATACAATACAGTTATTGAAAATTAACACTTAATATGTTATATATATAATATAAATTTATTATTTATTAAATAATAAATTAAATATAAATTATATAATATTTATATTAATATAAATTTATATATAATTTATATATAAAAATTAAATATATTTTAGATTATATGTCTGTACAATTTCAAATAAATTTAATGGAAGAAAGACACCTATTTTAGAATTCACCTTCTGGTAATCTGTTCTCTTCTTCCACCTTGGTTGGGATGAAATGCCATCACTGTCTGGCTATTTCACTGGCCAGAGTATCCAGGGCATATTTTTGTTTGTCCATTTGTCGTTTTTGATACAGCTTCTCCTTTCTTTGACTAGGAACTCACTGTGTAGCCCAGACTGGCCTCAACTTCATGTCAACCCTTCTCTCTTGACTTCATGATAGCTAATATCACTGTTGTATTAGATGCCCATTAAGGGAAAATTATTACCTCCTAGTTAAGAAAATGGACTCTCTGATATGGATGAACATCTAACTTTATAGAGTGTGAGGTTAATAATTTGGCTATAGGAGTCTCAGTAAGTTGAGACCATGTTAACAAATGTGGGATAATTATCCATTTAACAGTGTAATGCATTTTCCAGAATTTCCACCACTTAGCACAGCAGCTTGCAAAACTATAGCCATTCATATTCTAAGTTTGCTTACTTTTCTAAATTACTATGAGATCAACTTGTAAGTTCTTTTTTTAAAAAAAAGTTCTTATATATATTTTTTTAATTTTCTACATTCTTTGTTTACATTTCAAATGATTTTCTCCTTCCCGGTTCCCCCTCCCCATAAGTCCCATAGCCCTCTTCCCTCCACCCATTCCCCAATCAACAACCTCCCACTTCTCTGTCCTGATAATCCCCTACAGTGCTGCATCAAGCCTTTCCAGGACCAGGGCTCTCTCCTTCCATCTTCTTGGGAATGGTTTGATATGTGAGTTGTGTCTGGGGTATTCAGAGCTTCTGGGCTAATATCCACATATCAGTAACTGCATTCCATGTGTGTTCTTTTGTGAATGAGTTACCTCACTTAGGATGTTCAACATCATTAATCTTTAGGGAAATGCAGATCAAAACAACCCTGAGATTTCACCTCACACCAGTCAGAATGGCTAATATTAAAAACTCAGGAGACAGAAGGTTTTGGTGAGGATGTAGAGAAAGAGGAACACTCCTCCACTGCTGGTGGGGTTGCAAGCTGGTACAACCACTCTGGAAATCAGTCTGGTGGTTCCTCAGAAAACTGGGCATGACACTTCCAGAGGACCCTGCTGTACCATTCCTGGGCATATACCCAGAGGATTCTCCAGCATGCAATAAGGACACATGTTCCATTATGTTCATAGCAGCCTTATTTACAATAGCCAGAACCTGGAAAGAACACAGATGTGCCTCAATGGAGGAATGGATACAGAAAATGTGGTATGCTTGCACAATGGAATACTACTCAGCAATTAAAACAATGAATTCATGAAATTCTTAGGCAAATGGTTAGAACTGGAAACTATCATCCTAAGTGAAGTAAGTTATTTTTTTTAATTGGATATTTTATTTACTTACATTTCAAATGTTAACCCCTTTTCCAGTTTCCCTTTCAGAACCCCCCTATCCCATCCTCTCTCCCCTGCTTCTATGAGGGTGCTCCCCTGCTCTCCCATCCATTTCAGTCTCCTGCCCTGGCATTCCCCTACACTGGGGCCTTCTCAGGATCAAGGGCCTCCCCTCCCATTGATGTCCGACAAGGCCATTCTCTGCTACATATGTGGCTGGAGCCATGAGTGGCTCCATGTGTACTCTTTGGTTGGTGGTTTAGTTCCTGGGAGCTCTGGGGGTGTCTAGTTGTTTGATATCAATGATCTTCCTGTGGGGTTATAAACCCCTTTGGCTCCTTCAGCCCTTTCTCTAATTCCTCCACTGGGGACCCAATGCTCAGAACGCATGGGCACAGGGAAAAATTTCCTGAACAGAACACCAGTGGCTTATGCTCTAAGATCAACAATCGACAAATGGGACCTCATAAAAATGCAAAGCTTCTGTAAGGCAAAGGACACTGTCAATAGGGCAAAATGGCAACCAACAGACTGGGAAAAGATTTTTTACTAACCCTACATCTGCTAGAGGGCTAAGATCCAAAATATACAAAGAATTCAAGAAGTTGGTCTCTTCTGGAGAACCAAAGAACCCTATTAAATATGTAAGTTCTAATAACAATTTTCTAAAGTTTTCATTGGAGTCTATGTTTTAAATCTTTTATCAAGATTTATATGATCCCAAGAGGAAAGTTCTAATTCCTTGGTAACATTTGGTGATTCTGTAGGGAACCCCAATTTTTTTCCAGTAAAACTGAAATTACAGTCACTCATCACAGTACCTGGCTTTAATGTGTCTGTTTTCATAACTTTATTTCAAAATGGATTTGAGTGAACATGTTTTTCTCAATATAATACATCATGGTATAGTATAAATAATTGAATAAAGTCAAAGAAAAATGAATATTTTCAAAATTAGAAAGGAATTTAGAATTTAACATCCAAAATGGCTTGTCAATTTTTAGTGTTTCTGAGAAGTCACACAATGAGCTAAAGGGTTACTTAAGTACATTTCATACTAATCAACCTGTGTAGAATGTGATTGATCATCATAAGCACTGACCATTATGTTACTGTCACAACTCCTTTGAGTTCACATCAGCTGACTAATAAGACATATAAGCTCCTCTTACCTCCATTTGAAAGAAGCCATGTGTGTACTAGAATTTTTCTCTGAAGTTTCTTTTGTGAGCAGAGAGCAAGACATCAAACTCTCAGCAAACATCAAGATAAGGTGGTGCAGGTGCATCTTCTCCTCTAGTTCTTGGTGCCACCTGTGGGCAGCTTCATGTCCTCTATAATGAAATGCCCATTATGGCAGTAACTGGGGAAAGCAAATATTTTTCCAGACTTGGATGTCTATGGCTTCTTAAATTTCCTTGAAATTAATTCTTCCTCACTTCCAAATATTCTATTCTTCTCCAGAATCCTAGCACCAATTTTTACCCCAGAGAAGAGTAGCAGGAGGCTGAGTGAGGCACATACATTTGTAACTGCTGCGCAAGCATGTATTGTGGCAGGCCCATGAGTAATCCTTAGATTAAAAGGTCCATAGTAACTGAATTTTGAAAATGGGAAGAAACATCCTACTTCTACTCATGGTAAGATTACTAATATAGTAAATTTATATAAATGCTATCTACTGTAAGTCATTTTATTGTATATAATATACTAAAGAAAAGATTATGTATTTTATTAGACTTTTTGTTATTCACTTTTATTTTTTTCCACTCCAGCTGTTGCCTCTTACCAAGTCCCCCCTCCTGCCCCAGTTTCTCATCCCATTTTTCCTCTCTCCTTGTTTCCAAGAGGATGCTACCCCAGATGTCCCCACTCCCTGGGGTCTGAAGTCTCTCAAGGGTTTGACATTACTTCTCCAACTGAAGCCTGACCCAGTTGTCCTCTGCTGTGTATCTGTCAGGGGCCTCAGACCAGCTGGTGTATGCTCTTGGTTGATGGCTCAGTATCTGAGAGGTCCAGATTAGTTGAGACTGCTGGTCTTCCTATGGGGATGCCCTCCCCCTCAGATTCTTCTAGTTTCTCCCTAATTTAATCACAGGGGTTCCCAACTTCAGCCCAGTGGCTGGGTGTAAGTATCTGCATCTATCTCAGTCAGCTGCTTTTTGGGCCTCTCAGAGGGCTATTTTGCTAGGCTCCTGTTTGCAAGATCACAATAGCATCAGTAATAGATTTAGGTCTTGGAGCCTCCGCCCCTTGAGATGGATCTCAAGTGGGGCAGATTGCTAGACCTCCTTTCCCTCAATCTCTTCTTCATTTTTGTCTCTGCAGTTGTTTTAGACAAGAACAATTCTGAGTCATAATTTTTGACTGAGGGGTGACAACCCCATACCTCCACTTGATGCTCTATCTTTCTACTGGAGATGGACTTGAGGAGTTTCCTCTACTCATTGTTGGGCATTTCATCTAAGGTTCCCTCCCTATGAGTCCTGAAAGTCTCTTACATCCTAGGTTTCTGGTACTTTCTACCTCCCACCTCCCAAGATTGCATATCTCCTTTAATTCTGCTGGCCCTCAGGGCTTCTATCCTGTCTCTCTCCCCAAAACCTGACCATGTTCCCCTAGACATTTGCTAATATAAAAATATGTGAAGATGAATGATTTTATCAAGGAAGGAAGATTTTATTTACTCATAATTTGAGAAAATATGAGCCATTTCATTTATCTGAATCTCTAGTGTGTTGTGACAGTATATACAAGATAAAGGGTACAGAGACAAATAGAGATGGAGAGACACTGGGGATAAATTGAGGCTTTCATTAGTACATTCTGATATGGATATTACCTCCAGGGGAATAGCAATCCTTTACTAATGCAGCAGGGCAACAACTTAAGGACATTCACATGGGTCTAGTCTCCTAAAGTTTACACTTCCTTCAATGCCATATGAGGGGAAAGATTACAACAGATCAACTAGCAGTGACAAAACATCCAAATAAAACCATTGTTCATCTACATACCTATGTTTAGAGGAATTTTTAATCCAAAAACATGGCTTCTCTGGCAAGGGATCAAATCCAAAGACCTTCTAGTCTGTGTGATCTGGCTGGAATGACACACCTTCAACCCCTTTGACTGTACTACAGTCATATCCTTAGAACACACTTTAATCCCTAGCAATGAAGCTAAGTTTAGTTTCTAGAAGGAAGCAGCATGTTTGATAGTGATGTCTATTTGATGATCACACGAATGATGAATTAGAGAAAGATTTGATAGAATGTGATAGATAGGATATGCTCAACTCTCATGAGAACAGTCCAGGAAAGAGAAGGTACTTAAAGGAGCATCAAGGGCTGTGGGAAATTTTTTACCAAGACAATTTTACAGAGTCAGGTTGCAGCTGAAGATAGGATGAGTCAGAGAATGAGAAGGAGCTGTAAGATTAGAACAAAATACCACAGTTGGTTTGAGGCCAAGCAGAACAATTCAATGAGAAGCTGAGAGAAGCCAGATTGAGTCAGTCAGCTTAGTGAAGAGGTTGAGCTGGAAGAGCAGAGTGGAAGCAGCTAGCCAGAGTTCAGACATAGCTAGAAAGGGTAAGCTTGTTCAGCAACAGGCCTTGAAAAAACCAATTACAACTGGAGAATATAAGTTACTCTTACACCTAGAAGCCTTTAATTAGCATTTGAAATTAGGGTTGGAAGGGGCAGACTTATCAGTCTAATTCTCAGACTGTTATAACTGATGTCTAAGGATGTAGCAGGTGCTAAAAAGAATAGCTGTGTACATTATATGGATCTACATTTGAAAGCATATATTTTATGTTTATAGCAAATTAAAATGAGAATTTTTTTAAAAATCTAACAGTGCTTTGTATGTACACACACACACACACACACACACACACACACCATAAAATAATATATTCCTCTAGCGTTTCCAAACATCCTTCATGTTCTTTAACCAAACTACTACACCCTATATTGGCCAACTTACCAATTTATAAATAAATCTTCTTCTATTTTCTCACTTTTCCATTCATAGCATCCTTTCTAAAGCTTCTTTTACTGACTCACCAAGATTATTTTTTCCTGGAGACTGAAGTTGTTTTCTTGGAGACCATAGATTTAGAAGTAGAATTTGAAAATGAGCAATAACATAGGTACTTTGTCTTTCTGTGCCTGATTATCTCATTCAGTATATTTTCTATTGCCTTACATTAACCAGAATATTTTGAGATCTCATTGTATCCAAAAGTGCTAGGAGAAAAGCAATTAACAGTGTGACATGGCTATAAGGCTTACAAACAACAGCAATGACCAGCATGTGGTTTATCAAAGGGTGCAATATTAACCTTTACATCCTCAGTTAACCAATGCTTACTGAATTAGGTGAACCTCCATCAATTGGAGGGAATCCTTGTCTAGTATATCTTTCTAAAACTACCCAGCTACTCATGGCAGATGAGACCAGAAACATTAGAGGAAAAATGTAGTGCAACTTTCTTGGGCCAGTGTTGAAATACTGTGGAATTATAACAAACATGTACTATATAAAATGTGGCAAAGAACTAAGGCAGTGAGGGGAGGTGGCTCAAACTAGGGATGTATTTACTAAAGTTTACACAAAGAATGCTCAATAACAAGAGCAAACTTTATATATTGCCCTGTAAACATAGACTGTTCACTGAACATTAACTCTAAATATTTAAAGGTATGAACTATTTTCAACAAACATTGGCTTTCTAAGTTTTTGTTATTCATACACAGCTGTTTGTAATAAAAGACACAGTACCAACACAATTATTAACCTCTATGTGTTATTCTACACATCAATATTTCAATTTTCTTTTTCTTTTGTCTATTAATGAAGCTTATCATAGAATACCTGATAAAAATAGAAGAGGATCATTCATCTCACAAACTTTAGAAGTGAAATAGGTACCACAAATACATTTGAATCACAACAAAATCTACTTTATAGAAGTATCTATACAGTTTAGCATTGATGATGTAGTCTTGATATGAATCTAGAAATCTTAAGTATAATATCTCATACCATATTTTTATTAGAGAATTATCCATCATTTCACAGGACAATAATACTTGTACTATGAAGTACATAAACTAAAAACATTCTTCCTAGTAAATTGTGTTTGCAGTATTATGAGGTAAAAATCTGTTTTGCATATTATATCATTCCACAAGAATATACCATTTCAGAACTGAGATTTTAGAATTTTTGTCAAGTATTTCAAGAATAGCTGCTAATGTCATGGCTACATAAAATCAGATTTATTTTAATCATTGCTACAACCACTGTATTACACAATGAATATTTTCTCCTACTTCTGCACCACTGCAAAATGGAGCTTTCATAAGATTTCATTATTCAGACTGAACAGTAGAAAGAAATGGTTTAGATATAAGGCTTCAGTTGCAGAGTTCTCTCTGGGACATGTGGTACTTCCCAAATATATAAGTCATATCTCTGAATTTTATTTAATTTTCCCTAACCATGCGTCTCTAGCAATTTGTCCTGCCTGCTCTCCAGGAATCGTTAATGATAACCTGTGAATACTGCTCACTGTCAAAATGTTACAAAGGCTCTTTGCTTCCTGCTATATTTCATTCAATGCCCCTTGTCAGGTTGACATCTCCCACTTGGACATCCCCATTACTCTTCTGGTTGTTGCTCTTGACTCTATTTTTCTTCCTATTATTTTCACTTCAGTTTCTTTCTTTACCTGCCTCAAGTTACGCTGCCATGCTCTTAGTGATTTTCAGAGCTCATTAACATCACTTATCATGTCCTATTAGGCCCTGTTTCATCAGGTCTTGGCCTGTCTTTAGCTACAATCCTGTATCTCCATATTCTTGTGATAACTCTCCTCTCTCCAACCTAAAGCTATTTCCGACCTCAGAGACTTTAACATCACTGTTTTTTCCAAGAGTCATGTTTCTAATTCTTGGCAGGCCTAAATGTTACTCATTCATTGGTCAGAATTTAATTTCCTGGGCTCTTCATGGTCTTATTAGCTGTAAATATTACAACTGAATTATTCACTTTAACTTGACCATCAGAAATCACAGATTGCATCAAAATTCTAATTTCTGAAATTATTCAGTGATGATAATTAGTGTTATTATTTTCAGTATTTGATAGTTTGGATAAGGTTTCATTGAATTCAAAGAAATTTAAACTGACTTTAAATTTGTTTTGTTAGCTAGGCTGGCCTTGGACTGCTGATGCTTATATCTCTATAAACAGAGGGATGAAATCATCAGTTTATGGTTCCATTCCTGCCTCATCATTTTTATTTTGTATTACCTCCCTCTATTTCCCTTGTGTAATGGATATGGCAGGTATGGTACTTCCAATTTTAGAGCTACATCCTAAGTGAATCCTAAGAAAGGAGATATGATTTAATAGCTCAAGAAATGTTTTTGTGTTATAAGTGAATACTGATAGGCTAACCTCCTGTGTAAATCCAGCAACAGATGCTACCTCTTCACATGAATCTTTAACATGTGGCTGTTCCAGAGTCAGTGCTATTATTTGCAATTTTATGGAGACATGTGTTTTCTAGTATAAGTTATTCTTTCAGAGGTGATACTACAAATCAAAACAACCCTGAGATTTCACCTCACACCAGTCAGAATGGCTAAGATCAAAAAGTCAGGAGAAAACAGGTGCTGGTAAGGATGTAGTTAAATTAATTCAGTACAGGAGAAAAGAATAAAGTCTGAGGTAGACAGAGTCTGAGAGATTAATATTCAGTTTACTTGAATTTCAGATAGCTTTTAATGTGGAGACTGTTTCTGCTTAAAGAGGATGTGTGATGGGAAACTTCAGCACTCAATTGCTTTTTTCTGCTTCATTATAACGAAACATACAGTTTTGCAGTTTCTCATGTACTGATTAATTTTCTAACAAATGGAAAAGAGAAGTGCCTCTATTAACATTTTCAAGTGCCACAAGTCTATTGATCTGGGTGAAGTTTCCATGAGACAATAATACAAACTGTTTTATTGAGCTTATTGCCTTTTTAAAAATTCCAGATGCCAAAAGAGACTATGCGAACAATAAAAACTATTATTTCACAGTGCAGAATGCTCCACAGCTCAATGTATTGGAAAATTTTGACATTGATAGTGGCGTCATTGGGAGAACTTGTGGAACCTTTGGAACATGAGATCTAGCTAGCAGCTATGAAAGACAGAGCCTGGTTATGATACACTAAGGTGTATCATACAACTCCACTACAAACTCTTATCTGCCTCATTTCTCTAAGGTTTCCTCAACATTATGAACTGATGCTGGAGAACCCGACATAACTCTTCTTACCTAAGGTTCCTTATGTTGGTTAATTTTTAAACCAAGATAAGGAAAACAGGTAATATGTACTATATTTTTGAAATTAGTGGTAGTCTCTAAATTGTCTAAGTCACATTGCAAATACAGAAACACAACTAAGTCTTTGCCCAAAATTAATACAACAGTAATGTTGTCCAAGAAAAGCGACTCAAAAGACATATGGGGTAAAAATTTGAAATGACAGTAATAAATATAATGAAAGAACCCAAGGTGAAGAGGAATAAATACCAAAATGAAGATGATAAAAATACAACAAAAGGTCTGACCATAATAATGAAAGTAATTCAAGATATGAAAATATAATTTTAATAAAGAAAATTTATGAAAAACCCCAAAAGAAGTAAAGCTAAAAATTAAAAAGTCATGAATTCAAACAAAATCTTAGAAGAAATACGAATGAAGTGGACCCAGTAGAAGGGAAATTATGAGGTTTAAGAAATTGAACCACTCAATCAAGAAAATGTGAAATCATAATAAATAACATACAAACCGTATCAACAGAACATAGCACAAACTCTGGACCATGATTAAAGGAAGAAATGTAGGAATAACTGTAATAGAAGAAACCTATATAAAAGGCAGAGGGAATATTTTCAGCAAAATTATAGAAGAACATTTCTCATTGTAAGCAAAAAGGTATCTATTGACACCCAGCAATCATTCCAAACATAAAATAGATAACACCTGAATAGAAACTACACAGTATGGAATAGTCAGAACGTCAACTTTATGAAATAAAGACAATTATTTGTCCTGACCCACAGGACAGTCAACAGGGTCCCCAGACCACTTAGGAGAAGGTGAGAGACAAGAGACGCGAGAGACGAACAGCAAGACAGTATTCTGATCAAGTTGTCAAATTTTAATTTTTACACACAGCAATTTAAAGGGAAGCAAGAAAGTTGTAGGGAGGGGTAAAGGGGGCAAGACATTGTATTTGGGGAATCAGGAACAGTTTCTCAGAATTGTCTCTCTCAGAATCTCAGGGAAAAGCTGGCTATTGCTGCAGGAACTTGGCAAAATAAAGGGATATAAGGAGGTGAAGTGGAAAGGAGTTGCTAAGGTAACCTAACTACAGGTGAGCTCTGTTTTTTTCTAGCCCACTCAGGTGAGCTTTGCAGACCATCTAGCTACTTGGCTAATCTTTAAGCTAGTATTTTTCCTTCTAAAAGCAGGCTAGAAATAGCTGAAAGGAGGGGGTTTCGAGATCTATGTGAGAATGGCTCCTGGCAATTATTAAAAATTTCAAGACAAAAGTCAAGGCACATATAAAGACAGGCCCATCCTAATAGCTATAGACTTTTGAATGCACACTGTGAAAGCCAGAATAGTTTGGACTGTTGATCTACAAGTTTCAAAAGACCACAGATTCCAGCACAGACTTCTATACCATGCACAGTTATCAGTCAACAAATGGTGCTGGTTCAACTGGAGTTTAGCACGCAGAAGAATGCAGTTTGATCCATTCTTATCTTTTTGTACTAAGCTCAAGTCCAAGTGGATTAAGGACTGACACATAAAGTCAGACACACAGAAACTAGAAACGAAACTGGAGAAGAGCCTTGAGCACATGGGTACAAGGGAAAATTTCCTGAACATAACATGAATAGTTTATGCATCTGATTAGTGGATATTAACCCAGATACAATAACCAAGATACAATTCACATATCAAATGATGTCCAAGTAGATGGAAGGATAGACCCCTGGTTCTGGAAAGGCTCGATGCAAGAATGTAGGGAAATACCAGGATAGTGAAGCAGGAGGGGGTTGACTGGGGAACTGTGGGAGGGAAGAGAGCTTATGGAACTTTCAGGGATGGGGGAATCAGGAAAGGCAAAATCATTTGAAATGTAAATAAAGAATATATCTAATTAAAAAACAAAGAAGAAAGTGTACTTTCCATTATACAAACAGATATAAGGAATCAATGACCACTTAGGCAGTTCTACAGATATACTGGAAGAAATATTTAATAGAAGACTAAGCCTGTTAAACATGGCCAAGTAGTCATAATGGATAAATACATAATTTCATAACATTAAGGCAAAGAGATCTTGTAAAACATCACAAAATAATAAGGTAAAAGGAATTAATATACATTGTTCATTAACTCTTAATATTATTAATGCTCTCAATTTCCTAATAAAGAGGTATAGAATAATAGATTAGAGTATAAAATAGGATTTCTTTTTTTTTTTTTCAAAAAATATACCTAACAATCTATGACAGATAGTACTGTTGTGTAAAATTATGGGAATATTTATTTCAAGTAAATAGAACTAAGAAACCAGCTATATCATCTCTTATATTATCTAACAAAACAGCTTTCAGAAGAGATGGTAAAGAATATTTCCCACTGACTAAAAGGATAACATAAGAAAATATTAAAAATTTAAATATTTACATACCAAACATAACAGCATCCAATTTTATAAAAGAAAAAACTTAGATCTAAACCATGAATTTGATCACAACAGTGGTTGATTTCAATATATTACCCTTTCCAAAAGACTGAAAGATTACCTGAAAAAAAATAAGAAAAAAATAACATTCAACTATATAACTGAGAAACTCCAGAATTACATAACACAATGAATCAAGTGGAACTAAGATATACTTGCATATTTCTTCCACCAAACACTGAAGAATACACATTTAAAAGAAAAAAAAAAAAGAACCACTACAATGCTTGAATGACATCACTGCATCTTTTTGTACATCTATTTTCAGCTTTTGGATGAATCTGCCTACACATTCATTTTCACAGTGTCTGTACCAGTTTGCACTCCCACCTGTAATGTATAAGTGTTCCTTTCCCCCTCATCCTCCTCAGTATCTGGTGGCATTTGTTTTATTAGCCATGACCATTCTGAATGGGATAAGACTAAATCTCCATGTTGCCTTAATTTGTTTTTTGTTTTTTTACAATGCACACATGCATGTATGAAAAACTTTTTTCATTTATTTTTATTTTTTATTCGATATATTCTTTATTTACATTTCAAATGATTTCTCCTTTCCTGGATCCCCCCTCCCTGAAAGTCCCATAAGCTATCTTCCCTCCCCCTGTTCCCCAATCCACCCCTTTCCAGTTCCCTGTCCTGGTATTCCCCTACACTGCTGCAATGAGCCTTTCCAGGACCAGGGGCTTACCGAACCATATTGGGGCCCAGCGAACAGCCAGATTACTTCCCTGGAACTCACCCCCAGATGCTGGGAAGAGGGGCTTGCCCAAACTGTTAAATAGTCTGACCTCCATTAAAGTTTTGGCCTCAATCAGTAAACTATCATCCTGGCCCTCGTTCTTTTTGCCACCTCCCCAATCTATCCCTCAGCTTCTCTTCCAGGATCTGGTTCACTGTAGCTGTTGGCAGTCACCTGAATGCAGGACTGGACATGAGAAGGCCTTTCTGTCTTTGCAAAGCTTCACAGAAAATGGAAAAATATGGTATCCTGCATGGTGAGCAACTACAGGTGTTGAAAACTAGCACTAGTGGAAAAATTTTATCTTTTTGAAACTGTTGTTGTGGGTGCAGAAGGATGCAGCTAAGTGGAACAGCATTGGCCCAATGCTGAATTCACTTAGGGTGGACAGTGGAAAATGGGACAGGAACATTCTAGGCAAGCTTTTGTCTGTAGCCTTCAAGAGCTGCTTCAGGCAAAAGGGATTGGGTTTGAAGAACAAAGGTTAGAAGAATTTTTTAGATTGGATAGATGATTGCTGCCCATGGTTCCAAGAAAAAAGAACTTTAAATGGGAGAACCTGGGAAAGAATTGGCAACGTGCTGAAGACTTCCAAGGCAGATAATATTACCCTCTGCCTCTGGATGCTTATAAAGGATGCTATTGATGAAGTGACCATGAAGGCATTAGATATAACACAGGGAGGACTTGAGGAATCTCAAGAAAAAGGCCTGTCAGAGAGGACTTTGTCAGTAAAAGGCCCTCTCAACCCTAAATTAGAAAAATATAGAGATACTACTGATGAGCTAACAGAGAAGGAAGCTCATCTAGGGGAAGGAGATGCCAAATATCATGGTGAGGATTGGCCTCCTAATGCACCTTCTGTTCCACATATGACCTCTATTGTAGGAGATGATATCCAGAGGAATATACAACTACAAAAATTGGAATTCGAGATTAAGTTGCAGAAGTTGACTAATGAGTTACATAAGCTAAAAAGGGTATCAAGTATTGGAAAGAACAGTGATTTTTGAGATATACCAATTGCCGCTAGAAAGGGCTGTAAGTCAGGCTTCCAGAGAAGGACAGGATATGTCTGACCTGTTGGCTTTCCCTGTCCTTGAGATCAGAGACCAGGAGAATAGGATTAGACAATATCAGACATTGGAGTTCAAGGTGATAAAAGAATTAAAGGCAGCCATGGCACAGTGTGGCCCTACAGCTCCTTTTACACAAACTTTATTGGATACTGTGATGGAGTCAAATTTAGCTCCATGGGATTGGAGGACTCTATGTAAGGCTACTTTGTCAGGAGGAGAATTCTTGCTTTGGAATTCTGAATGACTTGAAACTAGTAAGAGGACTGCCTCTATGAACACTCAGGCAGGTGGCCCAGATTGGAATATTGAAGTGCTACTGGGAGAAGGTCTATATGAAGGAAATACTAATCAGATTGGGTTTCCTATTGGAGTGTACATGCAGGTCGCAATAGCTGCCCGTAGCAGGTGGAACCAATTACCAACAAAAGGAGATCTTATTGGAAGTTTAACAGGTATCAGACAGGCTCCTGATGAGCTTTTTCAGGATTTTGTGGATAGGATATTAAAAACAGCTTACAGAATTTTTGGAGATTCCCAAGCAGAAAATCCATTAGTCACCCAGCTGGCTTATTAGAACGCTAATGCAGCTTGCCATGAAGCCATTAGACCTCACAGGGGAAAGACAGACTTAGCTGGTTATATTTGCCTTTGTTCTGAAATTGGGTCTTTGTACAATCGGGGTCTGGCCATAGCTGCAGCTTTGCAAGGAACCACCATACAGGGGGTACTTTCACAAAGACAAAGGAATAAAAGGTGTTTTAAATGTGGAGGTCTGGGTCATTTTAAACGTGATTTCCCTAAGAACAGAGGTGCTATAAGCGGGAAATCAAATTGTACCCCAGAAGTCTGTCCTAGATGTAGAAAGGGTAATTACTGGGTTAGAGATTGTAAGTCTAAGAACGATATTCAGGGCCATCCCTTGTTGGGGAAACAGGCAAACAAAAATCAGGGAAAACAGACCCCCACACAACCACAGCAAGCAGCTTATGGGGCCATGAAGCTGCTGCCAGACCAGGGAAATTTATCCTTGAACTTATCAGGGCAACACCAGGAAGCACAGGATTGGACATGTGTTCCACCTCCAATGTGGTATTAACTCCAGAAATGGGGGTTCAGACTCTGCCTACAGGAGTCTTTGGACCTTTGCCTGCAGGAACTTGGGGATTGCTTCTAGGATGAAGTAGTGCTATTGCAAAGGGGCTGCAGATTTATCCAGGTGTCATAGATAATAATTATGAGGGAGAAATTAAAATTATGGCTGCTTCCCCTGATGCTGTTATAACTATACCTGCTAACCAAAGAATTGCTCAACTTGTCTTACTTCCCTTGCATCCAATAACTACTAAATTCATTAAGAGCAAGAGAGGACAGAGTGGCTTTGGTTCCTCTCGTGTATATGGAGTTCAGTCTATTACTAGTAAGAGACCTAACATTAGATTAACAATTGAGGGAAAAAGCTTTGAAGGATTAATAGATACCAGAGCTGATGTGACAATTATTAGAGGACAAGACTGGCCTTCAACTTGGCCCTTGTTGGAAATGCTCACTCACCTCTAAGGGACTGCCAATAACCTGAAGCAAAGTTCTAAACTTCTAACTTGGAAGGATGAAGAAGGAAATTCAGGACAAATTCAGCCTTATGTTGTGACAAACTTGCCTACTACCCTTTGGGGAAGAGATCCTTTGTCATAGATGGGCCTCATAATGTGTAGTCCTAATGAAACAGTGACCAAGCAAATGCTAGAACAAGGATTTTTGCCTGGTCAGGGGCTAGGAAAAGAAGGAAAAGGCATTAAAAAGTTTGAAGGTCCTAAGCCTCGCTCTGACACTAGAGGTTTAGGGCATTTTCTGTAAAGGCCACTATCTTGCCTGCATCCCATGCTGATAAAACTCAATGGCTTAATGATAATCCAGTGTGGGTTGATCAGTGGTCTTTATCTAAAAGACTAGAAGCTGCCTTTTTGCAAGTGCAGGAGCAATTAGAGGCAGGGCATTTAAAACAATCTTAGTCACCATGGGACACACCCATATTTGTTATCAAGGAAACAGTCCAGTAAATGGAGACTGTTATAAGATCTAAGAAAGGTTAATGAAACCATGGTGCCCATGGAAACTTTACAACCTAGGCTTCCATCTCCAGTGGCTATTCCTCTAGGATATTATAAAATAGTGGTGGATTTAAAAGATTGTTTCTTTACTATTCCTTTACACCCTGAGGATTGCTAAAAATTTGCTTTCAGTGTTCTTTCTGGCAACTTCATGGAACCTATGAAAAGATACCAATGGACAGTTCTTCTTCAGGGCATGGCAAACAGTCCTACCTTTTGTCAAAGGTTTGTGGCACAGGCCATTCAGTATGTAAGACAACAATGCCTAGAGTTCTACTTGGTCCATTACACAGATGATATTTTGATAGCTGACAGCTGAAAAAAACCCTCAGGATTTGCTTTTGTGTTATAAAGATTCGCAATGGGCTCTAGCCGATAAAGGATTACAAATCGCTCCAGAGAAAGTACAAATCCTGGATCTTTATAATTATCTGGGTTTCACATTTACAGATCAAGCCGTTTTTGCCCAGAAGATAATTATTCGCAGGGACAATTTGAAAACTTTAAATGATTTTAAAAGGTTGTTAGGTGATATTATTTGGCTTTGCCCCTATTTAAAGCTTACTACAGGAGAATTAAGACCTTTATTTGATATTCTAAAAGGAAGTGCTGATCCTAAGTACCCTAGATCCTTAAGCCCAGAAGGGACTTTTGGCCTTACAGCAAGTGGAGAGAGCTATTGAAAACCAATTTGTTACGTATATAGATTATTCTTTACCTTTACATCTGTTAATTTTTAATATGACTCCTTCGCCTACAGAATTATTATGGCAAAAGGCTCCTCTTATGTGGATTCATTTGAGGGTGTCTCCTAAATGTAATATCGTGCCATATTATGAGGCAGTAGCCCAGATAACACTTGGAAGGAAGCAAGTGTTAACTTGGTAAAGAACCAGATTATCATTATTCAGTCTTTTAACGTAGAACAAGATACCTGGCTGAAGCAACATACCACAGATTGATTGCTTGCTCAAATAGGATTTGAAGGAATTATAGATAACCATTATTCTCCAGATAAGTTACTAAAGTTTTTAAAAATGCATGAGGTTATATTTCTAATATGACATCTTTACAGCTGCTACATAATGCTCTTGATTTTCATGGATGGCTCCTCTAAAGGAAGAGCTGCATATTTAATTAATAATCAGCAGGTGGTTATAGAAACTCCTGGGATCTCAGCTCAGTTAGCAGAGCTGACAGCGGTATTAAGTGTTTTTCAATCTGTAAATAGTACTTTTAATCTTTTTATGGACAGTTTGTATGTTGCAGAATCTGTACCCTTATTAGAAACCTGTGGAACGTTTAATTTTAATATGGCAGCAAGATTCTTGTTTTCACAATTGCAAAACATCATTCTTGCTAAAAAAAAAAAAATCCCTTTTATATTGGCCATATATGAGCTCACTCCAGTCTTCCTGGACCTTTGGCATACTGTAATGATTGCATTGATAAGGCTCTAATAGAAGCTTTAATTTCAGATCCTGCTGAATTGGCCAAGAGTGATCATAATAAGTTTCATCTTTCAAACCACACTTTAAGGCTCAGACATAAGATCACTAAGTAGCAAGCAAGACTGAATGTGAAACAATGCTCTAAATAACTTACCTTATCTCCAGTTCCCCATTTAGGGGTTAATCCATGCAGCCTTATGCCCAATCATATTTGGCAAAAGGATATAACTCACTATGCAGAATTTGGAAAAATAAAATATAGACATGTTTGCATTGATACTTGTTCAGGATTCCTTTTTGCTTCTCTACATACAGGAGAAGTCTCTAGAAATGTACTTTTTCATTGTTTAAAAGCATTTAATACTATGGGATTACCTAAAGTCATTAAGACGGATAATGGACCAGCTTACACTGGCAATAACTTTATCTCATTTTATAAAGAATTTAGTATTGAACATAAAACTGGCATTCTTTATAACCCAATGGGACAAGGAATTGTTGAACGTGCACATCACACTTTTAAAAATTGACCTTTAAAAACAAAAAATGGAGAATTATACCCTCCAAGATCACCAAAAGCACATCTTGCCTTTGTCTTATTTGTTTTGAATTTTCTGCAAACTGATGCTAAAGGTCAGTTTGCAGGAGATTGCCATTAGCATCCAGTCACTTCCAATTTCTGATGCCATGGTTAAGTGGTGGGACCCTTTAACTAATACATGGAATGGTCCAGACTCTGTTTTAATTTGTGAGAGAGGTTCTGTTTGTGTTTTTTCACGAAAAGAATATAGAGCACAATGGCTGCCAGAAAGATTGGTTCATCAGCTGGACACAGATCCTGCACCTTCTAGTGTGATTCCATTCACTGAAAGATGGCTATAAACCTTATCAACCAGCTTGCCTGAAGTTTAAAAAAAAAGGCAGGGGGAGGGTCTCAACTGTTGACTCTCATAGCTACTTCCCCACACTGGGAAGGAAGACCTTGTGTCTTTTAAGTTGTTAATTTGCAACTGAATTGGATACCTCAGGGACATCCACAAACAAGTTAACCCTGTTCCACTTTAACTCTTGACCTTGTTTGTTAAGCAGACTGGCTGTCTCCACCAGGCACACCTGGATTGAAAAATCACATGTCTGTTAAAGACACTTGCAGACCCCCTGGCTTCAAAGCTTACACAAGTGGATCTCCAAAAAGGGAGCCAAATAGAACTCAGATCTATGTGTGTTTGCTTATGAGCAAACATGGGCACCAGTGAGAGGTGTGAGACAAGGCACCACATGGGGAGGACCATGATTTCTGCCTCTGAGTCCCCAGGAAGTACATCTAATTGCACAGGGGTTGATGTCAAGAAGCTGTCCTTAATGTAATAAGGGAGCCTATTACCCCTCCTCTGCAAAAGACATCATGTATTTAAGAGGAATTACCAGCAATGCTTTCCCTCCTGGTTAAGCCTCCCTCACCCACCCCCATCTTATGACAATTGCTTATCCACTTGTTTTCTACCTCCTCATTTTCAAATTAACAAAAAGGGAGGAAATATACAGAGCCATATTAGGGTGTTATGCCACATGGTAGGAACTTGACATTGGCCAAGGGCTTCAGGCAGGAATCTGAAATTAGGGCATAATAGGGAAGTAGGTTACAGCAGAAATTTTTATCTTAGGGTGGAGTGCTCAGAGTGAACTTGACATTGGTCAAGGTGAACTTCTCCCAGCCTTTGCTGAGCAGGGAATCCCATGCTAGTCAGGATCCTGCTCCACCTAGGGTGGAATGCTCAGAGTGAAGGTGAAGTTCATTGTTCCTTCAGATATATAAATTCCTGAATTAAGCAGGTGATCCACCCAGATGCCTGAGCAGTGGGGCCAACTCCCTGGAACACCACCCTCACCGGGCCTTCTGTGATGGCTTACCTGGTTGTCTCAGGTACTGGCCGGCCCCTAGAAATAAAATCAAAGCCATTGGGCTGAAAAAATGGAGCTCAGATTGAAGCTGCTTCTTTGTTTGCCCCAGGGACCAGGCAGGCAGAAGTGTGATGACAGCTATCTCACCTGTTTGTCTCTAATGCCAGCAGGCAGAACTGTGGGCCAGAAAATGTGGTACTCAGGGCACAATGTACAGCTCCCTACTGGTGGGCTTGTCCTGTGTGGACCCTGGAATCTCATTTCTTGCTCTGGTTTCTTAAATACATGGGTGAAAAATGTAATATACATCTAAATTATAATTCGATAGTATATTGCATCATAATTTTAGTCATTATTCACAATTTGTTTCTATGTATACTTAAATAACAAATATCCACTTGTTGTAAACACATTTTTATTTTTGTGTATTTCCACAAAGAGTAACATAACCAGAAATAGTTATAGCATTTTCAAGAATATTTTCAGTTTGGCTTAATAGGTGGTCAATGATTGATGACCTTCCTATATTTAATTAGTCTTTCACTTCTATAAATTGTATTTTTGTGTACTGCATTAGAGTTCTTATAGTTTTTATTTTAGTTTATTTTTTAAATTCATCTTTTATGTTATATCTATGAGTCTTGTGTCTACCTTTATGGTGGTCCTGGGTGAAGAATCTTCAGAAAAAGGTGTGGGATTTTTTTTTTTTTTGAACTAGATATATGGGTAGGTGTGAATCTCATTGGGAATGCTAGGAACTTAGTACCTGATAATCTATCTCTCCAGAACCTACAGTTTGTCAGCTTTAATAGTAATTAAACTACCGTGAATTTCTCTATTTTCCCTGTTATTGCTTTTGCATTTCTTATGCTGCCTTGACTGTTCAACATAACCTAAATTATAAAGTGGCTTTAATATCAGAATTTGTTTTATAGTATGTAGTTCTTGAAATCTGTCTATGAGATAATTATATTCCTTGAAGTTAAATTATCTCTAGAATAGTATATCAGCACATTGATAGCTTTATTTTTCACATTAATTTTCATGTCTTATCTGCAAGTTGTTCTGATTGTGCTGTGATATGGAATTACAATTTTATTTTACTTTAATTTTGTTTTATGTGGCAGATTTTATTATCTCTTCTGACTAATGCATTGTCTGTGCAGTGATAAATAATAATAGGTGATCACATGTTAAATTTATATTTAATATGGATCTGTTCTCTATTTTTTTCTGTTTAATTTTCTGTTTCTGTATCAGCGATATGGAGATAGAAGAGCAATGTTTTCATCAATACTCCTTTCTATTATGTTTTTACATTAGGCAAATTCACCTTCTTACAAGTATATGTTCATCGCTCCTACTTTATATATTTGTACTCTCATGTATAATCTGTTTTTTACTATTTTTAAATTTTATATTGCAGGTTAGCGGGCAGCGGCAGTGGCAACAGCAGCAGCTGGTCCAACGTAAGGGCCGTCAGCAGTGGAACCAAGGTGACAGGGTCCAGGCAGGCCTTGTGTCTGTAACCACTGACCTTCGCTGGCCAGCCGGGCTGCAAGTGGTGGCAGATTTACAGCGCTTTCATCCCACAGAAGCTACATCAGAACTCTGCCTCCCGCCAGTCAGTTACGAGAGTTTCTCTGCCATCTTGGATCTTGGGTACTAGAGAAATCAGACAGACTGAGGTACCCAAATATAGCCCAAGGCCAACATCACCGGGGTCTAAGCCTGACGGGCATTGGCCTGCACCCAGGCTCAGGGCTGTTTGGGGGGCCATCAGTGTGCAAACCTGGCCAGGAGATTGTTTGCCCTGCCAGGCAAGCCTAAATTTTGACTACGGGATGCCAGAGAGTTCTAGCAGGCAAAGTCAGCTAAGAGTCATAACCCGAGGCTAACATAGCGGCTGTCTAAGACAGACAGGCCTTGGACTGACCCCAAGCCCTGGGCTGCTTGGTGGGCCATCTGTGTGCCTACCCAGCCAGGAGGTTGTTAGCATAGCAGACTCTCCTGTCACTTTCAGGGAGCACACACACACTCCGCCATCCTGGCCACCTGACAGAACCAATTAACAGTCATAGACCGAGGGGAACTTTGCTTGGGCCTTTGCCTGCCAGGCTTTTGCCTAGATTCAGGGCCTTAGCAGCTAGGCTAGCCTTGTATGCACCAACCCAGTTGGGAGATAGGCTGCCCAGCAGAGTGATCAACACTCAGAAAAGGTCCCGCAACATAGACCATGAGCACTCATGGAAGGAGCAAATGGGCATCGCCTGGTTCACACAGACAACCTGGGTCAAGGCACACTAGGGCTCCAAGGGCACCCAAGAGGAGGACAGCACATCAGCAATCTGTAACAGAGGAAACCCAGCCATCCAGTGTTGCAGAAATAGCCCTACAGCCTCACAGGAGGCACAAATACTAGCCAGAGACAAGACCAACTAACGCCAGAAATAACAAGATGGCAAAGGGCAAGCGCAGGAATGCTACTAACAGAAATCTAGGCAATATGGCAGCATCTGAACCAAACTCTCCAACATCAGCAAGTCCTGGTTACAAAAACACACCAGAAAAACAAGATTTGGATTTAAAATCACTGTTCATGATGCTGCTAGAAGAACACAAAAAGGACATAAACAAATCTCTTAAAGAAATACAGGGGAACATGAATAAGCTAGAAACCCGTATAATGGAAACACAAAAATCACTTAAAGAAATTCAGGAGAATAAGGCTCAAGAGATAGAAGCCAATAAAGAAGAAACACACACACACACACATACACACACACAAACGTAAAGAAATGCAGGAAAAAGTGAGTCAAACAGTAGAAGTCATGAAAGAGGAAACACAAAAAGCTCTTAAAAAAAACGTACAGGAAAACACGAACAAGCCAGTGAAGGAGCTAAGCAAAACCATCCAGGATCTAAAATCAGAAGTAGAAACAACTAAGAAATCAAAAGGGGAGACAACTTTGGATATAGAAAACCTTGAGAAGAAATTAGGGGCCATAGATGCAAATATCAACAACAGAATACAAGAGATGGGAGAAAGAATCTCAGATGCCGAAGATACCATAGAAACCGTGAACTCAACAGTCAAAGAAAATAGAAAATGCACAAAGCTTGGAAATCCAGGACACAATGAGAAAACCAAACCTAAGGATTATAGGTATAGATGAGAGTGAAGATTTACAGCTGAAAGAGCCAGCAAATATCTTCAACAAAATTATGGTCTCTCTCCATATCTTTTCAATATAGTACTTGAAGTTCCATCTAGAGAAATTAGACAACATAAGGAGGTCAAGGGGATACAAATTGGAAAGGAAGAAGTCAAATTATCACTATTTGCAGATGACATGATGGTCTACTTAAGTGACCCGAAAACCTCCACCAGAGAACTCCTACAGCTGATAAACGACTTTAGCAAAGTGGCTGGTTATAAAATCAACTCAAGCAAATCAGTTGCCTTCCTATACTCACAGGATAAGCAGGCTGAGAAAGAAGTTAGGGAAATGACACCCTTCACAATAGCCACAAACAATATAAAGTATCTTGGTGTGACTCTAACCAAACAAGTGAAAGATCTATATGACAAGAACTTCAGGTCTCTGAAGAAGAAAATCGAAGAAGACCTCAGAAAATAGAAAAATCTGCCATACTCGTGGATCGGCAGGATTAATATAGTTAAAATGGCCATCTTGCCAAAAGCTATCTACAGATTCAATGCAATCCCCATCAAAATCCCAACTCAGTTCTTCACAGAGTTAGAAAAAGCAATTCTCAAATTCATCGGGAATAACAAAAAACCCAGGATAGCTAAAACTACTCTCAACAACAAAAGAAATTCTGGGGGAATCAGTATCCCTGACTTCAAGCAATACTACAGAGCAATAGTATTAAAAACTGCATGGTATTGGCACAGAGACAGACAAGTGGACCAAAGGAATGGAATTGAAGATCCAGAAATGAACCCACACACCTATGGTCACTTCATCTTCGACATAGGATCAAAAACATCCAGTGGAAAAAAGATATCCTTTTCAACAGATGGTGCTGGTTCAATTGGAGGTCAGCATGCAGAAGACTGTGAATTGATCCATTCTTATCTCCATGTACTAAACTTCACTCCAAGTGGATCAAGGACCTCCATGTAAAACCAGACACACTGTAACTAATAGAAAAGAAACTGGGAAAGACCCTAGAGGACATGGGCATGGGGAAAAAGTTCTTGAACAGATCACCAATAGCTTATGCTCTAAGATCAAGAATTGACAAATGAGACCTCATAAAATTACAAAGTTTCTGTAAGGCAAAGGACACTGTTAAAGGGACAAAACAGCAACCATCAAATTGGGAAAGGATATTCACCAACCCTAAATCTGATAGAAGGCTAATATCCAATATATACAAAGAACTCAATAAATTAGACCCCAGGGAACCAAATAATCCTATTAAAAATGGGGTACAGATCTAAACAAAGAATTTTCACCTGAAGAAATTCGGATGGCCGAGAGGCATCTTAAGAAGTGCTCAACATCATTAGTCATTAGGGAAATGCAAATCAAAACAATCCTGAGATTTCACCTTACACCAGTCAGAATGGCTAAGGTCAAAAACTCAGGAGACAGCAGGTGTTGGCGAGGATGTGGAGAAAGAGGAACACTCCTCCACTGCTGGTGGGGCTGTAAGATGGTACAACCACTTTGGAAATCAGTCTGCTGGTTCCTCAGAAAACTGGTCATGACACTTCCAGTGGACACCGCTATACCTCTCCTGGGCATATACCCAAAGGATTCCCTGGCATGCAATAAAGGCACATGCTCCATTATGCTCATAGCAGCCTTATTTATAACAGCCAGAAGCTGAAAAGAACTCAGATGCCCCTCAAAGGAGGAATGGATACAGAAAATGTGGTATATTTACACAATGGAATACTACTCAGCAATTAGAAACAATGAATTCACAAAATTTTTAGGCAAATGGTTTGATCTGGAAAATATCATCCTAAGTGAGGTTACCCAGTCACAAAAGAATACACATGGAATGCAATCTCTGATAAGTGGATATTTATTAGCCCAGAAGCCCTGAATACCCAAGGCACAAATCTCATAACAAATGACTCCCATGAAGAAGTATGGAGAAGGTCCTGATCCTGAAAACGATTGACCTAGCTAGCATTGGAGGGGAATATAAAGACAGAGACAAAAAGGAGGGAGATGATTGGAGAATGGATGGAGAGAAGAAGGTTTATGGGACATATGGGAAGGGGGGATCCAGGAAAGGGGAAATCATTTGGAATGTAAACAAAGAATATAGAAAAAATATTTAAAACAAAACAAAAAAAACCAAAAAAAATTATGGAAGAAAACTTTCCTAACGTAAAGAGAGAGATGCCCATGAATATACAAGAAGCCTACAGAACTCCAAACAGACTGGACCTGAGAAGAAATACCTCTCTTCACATAATAATCAAATCCCCAAATGTACTAAACAAAGAAAGAATATTAAAGGCAGTAAGAGAAAAAGGCCAAGTAATGTATAAAGGAAGACCTATCAGAATCACACCAGACTTCTCACCAGAGACCATGAAAGTTAGAAGATCCTGGGCAGATCTCATGCAGACTCTAAGAGAATACAAATGTCAGCCAAGACTACTATACCCAGCAAAACTCTCAATTACAATAAATGGAGAAACCAAGATATTCCATGACAAAACCAAATTTACACAATATCTTTCTACAAACCCAGCTCTACAAAGAATAATAGAAGGAAAACAAGGAGGGAATGCAAGGAGGGAAACTACACCCTGGAAAAAGCAAGATAGTTACCTTCTTTCATCAAACCCAAAAGAAGATAACCACTCAAATATAAAAATAACATCAAAAATGACAGGAAGTAATAATCGCTATTCCTTAATATCTCTTTTTTTTATTTTTTTAATCGATATACTTTTATTTACATTTCAAATGATTTCCCCTTTTCTAGCCCCCCACTCCCTGAAAGTCCCATAAGCGCCCTTCTCTCCCCCTGTCCTCCCACCCACCCCTTCCCACTTCCCCGTTCTGGTTTTGCCCAATACTGCTTCACTGAGTCTTTCCAGAACAAGGGGCCACTCCTTTCTTCTTGTACCTTATTTGATGTGTGGATTATGTTTTGGGTATTCCAGTTTTCTAGGTTAATATCTACTTATTAGTGAGTGCATACCATGATTCACCTTTTGAGTCTTGGTTACCTCACTTAGTATGATGTTCTCTAGCTCCATCCATTTGCCTAAGAATTTCATGAATTCATTGTTTCTAATGGCTGAATAGTAATCTATTGTGTAGATATACCACATTTTTTTGCATCCACTCTTCTGTTGAGGGATACCTGGGTTCTTTCCAGCATCTGGCAATTATAAATAGGGCTGCTATGAACAAAGTAGAGCATGTATCCTTATTACATGGTGGGGAATCCTCTGGGTATATGCCCAGGAGTGGTATAGCAGGATCTTCTGGAAGTGAGGTGAGGTGCCCACTTTTCTGAGGAACCACCAGACTGATTTCCAGAGTGATTGTACCAATTTGCAACCCCACCAGCAGTGAAGGAGTGTTCCTCTTTCTTCACATCCTCTCCAACACCTGCTGTCTCCTGAATTTTTAATCTTAGCCATTCTGACTGGTGTAAGGTGAAATCTCAGGGTTGTTTTGATTTGCATTTCCCTAATGACTAATGAAGGTGAACATTTTTTAAGATGCTTCTCCACCATCCGAAGTTCTTCAGGTGAGAATTCTTTGTTTAACTCTGTACCCCATGTTTTAATAGGGTTGTTTGGTTTTTCTGCATGCAGAAGAATGCGAATTGATCCATCCTTGTCTCCTTGTACTAAGCTCAAATCCAAATGGATCAAGGACCTCCACATAAAGCCAGACACTCTGAAGCTAATAGAAAAGAAACTGGGGAAGACCCTTAAGGACATCGGTACAGGGAGAAAGTTTCTGAACAGAACACCAATAGCGTATGCTCTAAGAGCAAGAATTGACAAATGGGACCTCATAAAATTACAGAGTTTCTGTAAGGCAAAGGACACCATCAAAAGGACAAATCGGCAACCAACAAATTGGGAAAAGATCTTCACCAATCCTACATCAGATAGAGGGCTAATATCCAATATATATAAAAAACTCAAGGAGTTAGACTCCTTAATATCTCTTAATGTCAATGGACTCAACTCCCCAATAAAAAGACATACACTAACAGACTGGATAAGGAAACAGGACCCTACAGTTTGCTGCATAGAGTAAACACACCTCAATATCAAAGACAAAAACTACCTTAGAGTAAAAGGTTGGAAGACAATCAAGTAGGCTTGATTCCAGGGATGTAGGTTTGGTTCAATATAAGGAAATCCATCAATGCAATAAACTATGTAAACAAACTCAAAGAAGAAAACTACATGGTCATTTCATTGGATGCTGAAAAAGCATTTGACAAAATTCAGCATCCGTTCATGCTTAAAGTCTTGGAAAGAACAGGAATTCAAGGCCCATAACTAAACATAGTAAAAGCAATATACAGCAAACTGGTAGCCAGCATCAAACTAAATGGAGAGAAACTTGAAGCAATCCCACTAAAATCAGTGACTAGTGCTTCAAGTTTCTCCTTTCTCCTTATCTCTTCAATATTGTACTTGAGGTACTAGCTTGGGCAATTAGACAACATAAGGAGGTCAAAGAGATAGAAATTGGAAAGGAAGAAGTCAAGCTATCATTATTTGCAGATGATATGATAGTCTACTTAAGTGAGCCAAAAAAAAAAAAAAAAAAAAAAAAAAAACTCCACTAGAGAACTCCTACAGCTGATAAACAACTTCAGCAAAGTGTCTGGTTATAAAATCAACTTAAGCAAATCAGTAGCCTTCCTATACTTAAAGGATAAGCAAACTGAGAAAGAAATTAGGGAAATGACCCCCTTCATAATAGCCACAAACAGTATAAAGTACCTTGGCGTGACTCTTACCAAACATGTGAAAGATCTGTATGACAAGAACTTCAAGACTCTGGAGAAGGAAATAGAAGAAGACCTCAAAAAATGAAAAAACCTCCCATGCTCATGGATTGGCAGGATTAGTATAGTTAAAATGGCCATTTTTCCAAAAGCAATATACAGATTCAATGCAATACCCATCAAAAGCCTAACTCAATTCTTCATAGAGTTAGAAAGAGCAATTCTCAAATTCATCTGGAATAACAAAAAACCCAGGATAGCTAAAACTATTCTCAACAACAAAAGAAATTCTGGGGGAATCAGTATCCCTGACCTCAAGAAATACTACCAAGCAATAGTGTTAAAAACTGCATGGTATTGGTACAGTGACAGGCAGGCAGATCGATGGAACCAGATTGAAGATCTAGAAATGAACCCACGCACCTATGTCCACTTGATCTTTGACAAAGGGGCTGAAAACATCCAATGGAAAAAAAGATAGCCTTTTCAACAAATGGTGCTGGTTCAACTGGAGGTCAGCATGCAGAAGAATGAGAATTGATCCATCCTTGTCTCATTGTACTAAGCTGAACTCCAAATGGATCAAGGACCTCCACATAAAGCCAAACACTCTGAAGCTAATAGAAAAGAAACTGGGGAAGACCCTTGAGGACATCAGTACAGGGGGAAAGTTCCTGAACAGAACACCAATAGCTTATTCTCTAAGATCAAGAATTGACAAATGGAACCTCATAAAATTACAAAGTGTCTATAAAGCAAAGGACACAATCAAAAGGACAAATCGGCAACCAACAAATTGGGAAAAGATCTTCACCAATCCTACATCAGATAGAGGGTTTATATCCAATATATACGAAGAACTCAAGAAGTCAGATCCAAGAAAGCCAAATAATCCTATTAAAAAATGGGGTACAAAAAACATAATCCACACATCAAATGAGGTACAAGAAGATCAGAGGAGTGGCCCCTGCTTCTGGAAAGACTCAGTGTAGCAGTATAAGGCAAAACCAGAACAGGGAAGTGGGAAGGGGGTGGGAGAACAGGGGGAGGGAAGGGTCCTTATTTGACTTTCGGGGAGTGGGGGACCAGAAAAGGGGAAATCATTTGAAATGTAAATACAAAATATATTGAATAAAATAAAAATACATTGAAAACTGAAAAAAAATTATATTGCAATACAATTGATATTGTACATTGATTTTTGTACAATGAGTCCTTATTTCTTTGTTAATTCTAATGAATATTATTATGGATTATTAAAGAGATTTACTAAAAATATACAAAAATATTTGTCTTTTTAAACTTTGAGTTTTATGTTACACTACATTGCCAAGACTATTGGGTTCATTTTCACATAAAAACATTAATTATTCCATTATAAATGTATAAAATTTAGAAAATAAATTGCTTTTCCCTAGATTTGGACATACAGAACATTTAGCACTTGCCCTGGTAAGATTCACAGGCAGAAGTTTTTGAATTATCTGGACCACAGCCTGTAAGTCACTCTAATAAATTTATATATATATATATATATATATATATATATATATATATATATATATATATATATATATATATAAACACACACAAATATAAATGATATATTCAGTCTCTAGATTCTGTTACTGTAGAATACCATGACTAATAAACTTAGAAAATGTTTTTTTAACAATGAAGACTTACCTTCAAACTTTGGGTGTTTAATGAGGGCAATAGCATCAGTTTATAATGTCTCAAAACCTCGCGAACATTTCTGACCTACTGTGGTGATTCCCCTTCAGGCTTTACAGCAGACAGTGAAAAATAATCAGGAAAAGAGAAGATTGAAACTCAGCTCAGCCCCATTTTTAACATAACCAGTGCTGGACCAATATTTCTAGAGTCTGGCCCAAATCATTCTTCTCTAGACATATTTAAGCACAGTACATTTTGCAAACAAAATATTAATATTACAATTAACCCACACAGATGGCTTAATTTTAACACAAATTAAAACATGTTTACTTTGAGATTCCTTACAAAGAATGGGCATTGTTGACTAAAAGTTAGTTCCCCAAGATTTAGGGTCTGAGAACTTGACTGAGGTAAACATTACACTTGTGAGTGTCAGGATTGTCCTGGCCCTAGGAAAGCATAAAAATCACTTAGGCTGCTATGAATCAAATGACATCACTCACAAGAATGTTTTTCATCTTCTATGACTAATACTCAAGGTTTTAAGGGGAAAGGATCTGAGATTAGTAAAACCAAAAATCCTGGAAGACATGGGCAAAGCCTGTCTCATCAAATAACAAGGGATCATCAGACTGTGAAACTACATCATTCCTATCATTACAGGCAGACCACTACACACCTCAGGACACTGAAGAAGAAAGCGGTATGTGTGCCTTTCCTGGCTTATCCAGTGCTTATCTGTGTGCACAAGGCCATTTTCTCCTCCACAACCAACAACTCATAAGGATGACTCTCACACCTGAGATTAGGAATCTTGTTTGTCTATTGCTCTTCTGGAAACATTCTCAATCAGGTGGAAAATTGTCATTTAATATCCCTCTCTTTCTCTTACATATTTATAGATATTATATGCTTTATCTGGTAAACAGGTATGATACATTGTGACTTTTTTGTACATCCTTGTGATTTGTTTATGTTTATGTTTGTTTTTTTTGTTTGTTTTGTTTGTTTTTCCTCTCAATTTCTTCTGTGGTCACTTCTCTTCTTCCTTCCAGTCAATTTCTGCCCCTTGTTTTCCTAATTCCATTACACATTACTTTTACTCTGCTATTCCCCTCTGTTATTGATTTCCTTCCACAGGCTTGTGGCTTTCTTATCTGCCTTCTGTGGTTATTCTATGCTATGTACTCACATCTGAAGATTTGAAGTTAGGAATCATAGATGGGCACCAATGTCGCATAGTCTATCTGAATGTGGGCCCTAAACACTACATAGATTGTTAGGTTCTACCAATAGCGTTAACATTCAAGCCTAGAAGAGATTTTTCAAATCCAAGTTTATCAAGCTGAATAGACAACTTTATTTTGCAGAGAAGAGAAAAAAATAATGCCATGCCTGGACTGCTGTTTCAACAATTCTGTAAGAGTAAAAGCAAATGCATATTATTTGAAGCAACTAAGATTGTGCTAATTTTGGTTTGCAGGCATGAAAAGCAAATTAAAGCTCAAAGTACATAGATGAGGACTGTACAACAGTCCCTCTGTCTTTCATGCTGATTTTTTATCTGTTTCTGTTTTACTCACATATTGACACCGAACGCATCATTATAGTTTTTACTATAGTTCTTATTTTTAAAGCAATTAAAAGCAGAATAAATGAATTATGAATTAATTAAAACTTTTCTTATTCCTTGTGTTCCTTTTTGTGTAGAACAAGAGGTTTTTCTCAAGCTTCTGTAATGCATAATTGATGCTCTAGAAAACTAGAAATAAGGCATATAATAATGGAATTTGGGCATATTTACATACTTTGGTTTTTCATCACAATTGAGGCAGAAAACTGATAACTTTCAAGGTTTCTTTGTGGTTTTATGTTATAAATTGGGGATGGGTAAATCATGCATGTGGACATATGTATGGTTGGAGAATGAATATATGTTTGTGTACCATGAACATAAGAGGTTATCATGTATCTTCTTTTATTGAACTTTCTTACTATAATCTTGAGACAGCCCCTCCAACTGAACCTGGGTCTCACCATATTTTGTCTAGGATGGCTGGCCAGTGAGACCCAAAAATTTTCCTGGAGTCACTTACATGATGAAATTTGGCTTTTACATGGATAATAGGGATCCAAACTCAGGTTCTTACATTTAAGCAGCAAGTATTCCTTCCAAATTCCTTCTCTGGGTTTGTAGAATTTTATATTTTATTAGAAGATTGCATTTTCACTTAGACATTAATTTTACTTGTCATTTCATATGCTACAGTTTAATCCAGCCATCATAGTTATGATATACAGTGCATATCCAAAGGTCATTTTCATTAATATCAACCAACAGCTGGCCTTTGACCACTTGCTTTGTGTTCTATCTCCCTAGAATGAATACAGCTGTTGCATTTTGTGCTCCATTTCTTATATTCTTTTTAGATTGTTGGTAGGAGAATGAAGTTTAAAGATGAAGATAAGTGGTGGTATTAATAAGCTCTAGTTTGGATCATACACTTTGCTTTGCATCTTTCACAAGTGACATTGACTAGTATTTGTGTCCCCTATGTTATGATTTGGACAAATCAGAGAAGACTATTGCTCAAGCAAGTGACTTGCTGTTATTCACACTGGAATTTCAGGGGAGTGAAGGTAGAGAGTTCATTTGTTGGTGATAGTGCCTAACACTGTGAGTATGATAGGGTTTCATTCTTTTGGACATCTTACAAAGCGCTTACTGAGAAACCAATCTGCTGTCCTGAACACAGTTTCTTCTAGCTGCATTTTCAAAATCATTTCATGACTTTTGAGTTTTTGTACTTCCCGTCATGATTCCATTTCTTTTTCTAGTTGTGTAATAACCCAAACAGATTTTGAAAGGAGAATCTGAAGATTTATGGAGAGGAATTTTTTCTCATAATATAATTGAAAAGCATCAGCAAGTTCTCTGTTGCTTCTCAGAATGAACAACAGTTCAGACAGTGTAACAACTTGATCCTGCCCTGCTTCTGAAAGCATGTTACAGAGCCCTGAAACATCAGTCTTTCTTTGCAAATGCTAACTTGGAGATTTACACACGAGAGAAAATTTATTCCCTTTCCAATCCTTCTTCAAGCCATGGAGAAGGAGCAATGAATGAAAGCGAAACTCTCCATCTCAGCACTGATCAGTGTGGTGTCCCCTTTGATAGGGGGAGGCTGCTTTATTTCCTCATGGACTTCTGCATTTCACAGGGAAATAGAGTTGCTGACATAAGGTCATTGGCTTTCAGTGTTTGATGGAACAATTTTATGTTCCTCTCAATACTGTGAGAATACCTTGTAACTCTAATGTAGATATTTTACTTTTTAAATATTAAGATAAAAATCTATAGGTATAAATATAGATACATATACATTAGTGGCCACATTATTATATAATCTTTTATCTATAACTACACAAACAGACATTTATATAAAAGGTCTCTAAATCACATGCTACTGTTGTCTGTCATTTTTAATTTAAACAATTTTCTCAGAGGTTACCTTATATAAAACCTAAAACAATAATAATCAGAACACAGAAAAATATTCTATCTGAAAGTCTACATTGGTCTATTTAATTTCAAATAACTTTACTATGCGAGAATTAAGTCAAGTAAGTATGTTGTGAATAGATGTAGTGAACCTCTTATATGGTGACTTTCATGGTAGGCTTAGCCAACATTTTGAAATGGAGTAAAATTTCCAGCAGTTATGTTTAAGTATATGACTGCAATTATGAAAAGTTTGTAAATGTCAATATATTTACTCCTAATTTTTTGCAAAAAATTGTCACATCATTTTGGAGGTCAGATAAAGAGGACATGTGGAGGGATTATGTGGATGAACAATGAGTCAAAGCTATTTGTTTTATCTAGGTTATTAGCAGACCAGAAAACATGAGTTGTAAATTATTTATTATGAGAGAGGGTAAAACATCAGCCAAAACCTTTTACCAGAAAAAAGTCTGGGATTCAGATTCATTCATCCATTGATAATACACTTACCATGTAAATAAACATATAAGAGGAGAAAGTAAAACAGAAACCAAATTGGAGAAGTTTCATAATAATTTAGGGGTTACACTGTATATTATGTGCTGTTTCTGCCTATTTACTTATTTACTTATTGTGCATATATTTTGTATATGTGTATCAATGGGTACACATGTGATGCTCATATTTACATAATAATACAACCTGTAGGAGTCTTCCCTTCCCTCCTTCTACCACATAGGTCCTAAGAATGGATCAGAGATGGCTTGGAGCCATCCATGCACAATTTCAACAATCATGAATCCCTACAGTATTATTGACTTTTAAGTACTTCAAGCAGAAGGCCTAGGTTATCAGAAGTGTATATTAGCATGATTTTGTTGAGTATGGTGAGAAGGGTAAGAGCTAAAAAGTGAGAAGACCACTGAAGTCATTGTATCCCAAACAAGGTGGATGCTTCCAGACTAAAATGATGTGTCACCATCCCTCAACCTCATTCATTTCTGTGCTCCTTCCATGCCCCCAAGGAACAAATGTAATCTTAGTCACCAAGTCAACATGTGCTTCCAGGTACCCTTGTAATATGTCTGCATCCTGGGACTTTGCAAACATGAATTTACAGCTCTTTTTCCAAAGCTTTAGCCAATTCCTAGATGCTCATCAAGGGTATTTTCTGCTGACTCTGACAGATCTGTGTTTGGAATTAAAGGACAAAAGTAGTACCTTAATTTCATGAATTGTATGCCTAGTAGCAAGTCAGTGATTACAACTTCTACACATTTATCATTGTAATTTAAATGAACAATGAATTTGAATGCATGACATATGAATGACAGAGAGAAATAAAAGTTTAAATGGAATGATATATGAGAAAGATATATATATATATATATATATATAAACTATGCAGTAAGAGGCCCAAAACTCACAGTTCAAACATGAGGGGAATGTTCTTACAGAGGTAAGAGCCAAAGCTGTCATACAGGAATGAATAGTGAGATTGAGGATAAACAGTCGCTATGGTCGACTTTAGTGGCTGAGTATCCAGAACTTTCAATAATCATGTTCATATCCATAATTTATTCAAATTTATGTTTAAGCTTCTTTAAATCTTAACTTACACATTTCCTTCAGGAACTGTGCTTAAGCAGATATGATAAAGAACAAATAAAGCCTGTCTCCTCAGGACACTCTTTATACATTTGCTATCTCACCAAAAAGCTGTTCAATCAGTCTAAAAATGTTCATATGTGTGCTCACTTGTGAGATAGAAATCAGCTGAATTTCACTTAATCTAACTCTTAGTTTCTATTACATTAGGAATTAGAAAACTCATTTCTGGTTATAACAACATCAGAATCTTAATCAAATCTATCCAAGTGAAATTGTCTTAGGAGTTACTAGGCCTTTTGCAGTAAAATGTTGATCCAATATTGTTAAAAGTACTATAGAGATTCAAGTATGATTTTGATTTTTTTCAAAAGTGTTATTCCTATACTCTAGAGATGTGACAATATCTCTGTGTTGAATTTGAAAGGTTTGTAGTATATGGAAATGTAGATGGGTATTTTTGATAAATGTTTTACTGCAGGTGTTCTGACCATTTAAAGCAAGTTTTGCAAAGTCAGAAGAAAAGTACTACCTGTCAGTTATTTACAAACAAGCAAGAGTTGGATTCACTTTCTACAGAGAAAGTTCATGAAGGTTTTCTGGAATAGGTATCACCTAGAAACAACATGTGCTATCTGTAGATGTTTCAGAAGTCGTCATATTTCCACATTGGAAAATATCACATAAAATGCTTTAGCGTATCAAAACATAAATATTGGGGTGAGAAAGATGATCTAAAGGCATGATTTGTTCACTCTGTGCAAATATGAGAGCTAAGTTTAGATCCACAACAGCCATGTAAAAAGCTATACCTTTGGGGCTGGACCATTGGCCTGTAGGGAATGAAAAAGACCACTGAAGGTCGCTGGCTATCAACCTAATTCTAGGCTCGTTGAGAGACCTTGACTCATAGAATAAGAATGGGAATGATAGAGCAGAGTATCAGCTGACCTCTTTTGGACTCCAGTGCACATGCATATGTGCATAAATCTGCACAATGCCTTTGTGTATGAGATGTCAATATCACCTAATTATTTATTTCACTATGGTCATTAAGTAGGTATGGATTAAATGATGTATGTTAACTGGTCCTTATCTGCCTGCAACCTCCCAACAATAGTTACAATGAATTGGAGGCTTTTGAGATGGGCATATCTGCTCCTGTAATGATATGAACTGGACAATGACTTAAATGTAGCCATTAGGAGGGAAGGACTGAGCTTTTCCACTTTTTCTAAACAAAGCCACATGACTTTGTGAATTCCTGAGAATCAGTTTGAGAAGTAACAATGCAGGAGAATTATCCTTGTGATTGAAAAAAATAGAGGAATACAAATACCTGCACACCAAACACATTGTGCACTTTCACTCATTCATTTTTTTGTTTGTTCATTTTTATTAGATATTTTCTTTATTTACATTTCAAACATTATCCCCTTTCCTGGTTTTACCTCTGAAAACACCCTATCCAATTCCCCCATCCCCTGCTCACCAATGCTAACAAGTGTTTGCTGACAGTTGCCTGATATGGCTGTCTCCTGAGAGGCTCTGCCAGTACCTGATAAATACAAAGGTGGGAGCTCTCAGCCAATCATTGGACTGAACACAACGTCCCCAATGGAGGAGCTAGAGAAAGGACCCAAGGAACTGAAGGATCTTGCAGCCCCATAGGAAGAACAACAATATCAACCAACCGGTACTCCTAGAGCTCCCAGGGACTAAACCATCAACCAAAGCGTACATATGGAGGGACCCATGGCTCCACTTGCATATGTAGCAGAGAATGGCCTTGTTGGACATCAAAGGGAGGAGAGGACCTTGTTCCTGAGAAGGCTTGATGCCTCATTAATTCTTTACAAGAGTATTTACTGGCTCTCAGAATCCCAAAACAGAGATGATATATGTATACAAGCAAGAACATTGATAGTAGTGAACAAAGAGGCAGAAAAACTTATGGTAAATGTCTGTTAATGATGTGTTTGAGTAAGACTCTAAACAGAGGAATATAAATTGAGTTAAGAGAAGAGACATTTTGTTTGAGAATAATTGAACATGCAAACTTCTAGAGAGAAATGGCATGATTTTCCAAAAAAAAAAAAAAAAAAAAAAAAAATCAGTGTTAATTCTATGCATAGACTGCATAATGAAAATCAAGTCATTTCTTCAAATGGTATTGTGTACTTAAATATCTCAGGGATTATGAACAAAGAAAACAACACATGCATGCATAATACATGCATGTACAGACTCAAGAACATATGAACAAATGTATGAACATACATATGCACACACATGCACATGGACAAAGGGAGAATACAATTTCTCACTTTTTTCTTATGTGTTTTCTATCAATAAATGTGTTCTCACATTGTGATTATTTTAGGACGTCAAATTTAGATGCTAGTGTTCTTTTTTTATCTTTTTAAAATTAGATTATTCTTTATTTACCTTTCAAATGTTGTCCCCTTTCCTGGTTCCCCTTCCCCCAAAAAATCTCCTAAGCCATCTCCCCTTCCCCAACTAACCCTCCCCTGCTTCCCTGTCCTGGTATTCCTCTACACTATGGCATCAAGTCTTTCCAGGACCAAGGGCCTCTCATCTCTTTGGTGTCCAACAAGGCCATTCTACTGCCTATGTATCTGGAGCCATGGGTAACTCCATGTGTACTCTTTGGTTGATGGTTTTGTCCCTGGGAGCCCTGGGAGTACTGGGTGACTCATATTGCTGTTCCTCTTGTGGTGCTGCAAGCTCCTTCAGCTCCTTGGGCCTTTTCTCTAGCCCCTCCTTTGGGGACCCTGTGCTCAATTCAATGGCTGGTTGAGAATAGTCCCCTCTGTATTTGTCATGCACTAGCAGAACCTCCCAGGTGATAGCTATATCACCTGGATTGTAGCTCCAGTCAGCAAGCACTTGTGGGCATCGATAATAGTGTCTGGGTTTTGTAATTTTATATGGGATAGATCCCTGGTTGGGGTAGGAGACAGCAGGTGCTGGAGAGGTTGTGGAGAAAGAGGAACACTCCTCCACTGCTAGTAGAATTGCAAGCTGGTACAACCACTCTGGAAATCAGTTTGGCAGTTCTTCAGAAAACTGGGCATAATACTACTAGAGGATCCTGCTACACCAGTCCTAGGCATATACCCAGAGGATTCCCCAGCATGTAATAAGGACACATGCTCTACTATGTTCAAAGCAGCCCTATATATAATAGCCAGAAGTTGGAAAGAACACAGATGTCCCTCAATGGAGGAATGGATACAGAAAATGTGGTATATATACACAATGGAGTACAATTCAGCCATTAAAAACAATGAATTCATGAAAATTTTAGGCAAATAGATGGAACTGGAAAATATCATCCTGAGTGAAGTAACCCAATAACAAAAGAACACACATGGTATGCATTCATTGATAAGTGGATATTATCCCAGAAGCTTGAAATACCTAAGACACATTTCACATATCAAATGATGTACAAGAAGAAGGAAGAACAAAGTATGGATACTTGGGTCCTTTGTAGAAAGGGGAAGAAAATACCCACAGAAGGAGATACAAAGACAAAGAGTGGAGCAGAGTCTGAGGGAAAGGCAAGCTAGTGTTCTATTAACAGGTTTTGGTGTGCAGGTTTTTCAGGAGGGATTTTGATGAAAATTGGGAGAGGGTTGTGAATGAGAGAAACTACAGATGAAAAGAAAGATCTAATGTTGGATGGAAACATATGAAGATGTACTTGAGCATCATTGATTCATGCATTGTAATTTCTCATGAATTGAATAACTTCAGATTTATGCTGTTCCCAGCTTTGGTCAGAAAAGCTTCTTTTGGTGCTAATCAGTGAAGTCAAGACTAATGATGGGTTAAGTGAGAGTTAGTGATTGTTACTGAGCAGACCTAAGTGGAACATCTATATTAACCCCTAAAAAACTCATGGAACATTGTGGAAAAGGGTACATGGAGAATATAAGAGCTGCACGATGGCCAAGAATGTTGTGAAATGCTGTCCTCTGGCCATTATATTATTATTGTGTTCATGAAGTTACAGTAGCTACACTTTCTTCTACACAACCTGCACAAAATTAAGCCATTAGTAATTCTAGTGTAGATTGGAAATCATTCATGAAGATGCATTACTACTAGCTTGGAAAATATTTTCATTTGAAGGCATTGCCATAAGGAGAGTCATTTTACTTTTGGGGTTTAGACCCTGGAGCACTACATAATCATATGCTAACAGTGTTCATTGGAGTCAGTGGATATAAAAAAAATAAGTAAAAATGGGAGGAGAAGATGGTTTGGAAGGTGATTCACCCAGGGTGAGTGGAAGGAGAGTTCTTGAAGTGCATATGATCATGTTATATATTTTGTGGATTGAACTTATCAAAGAGTAAATGAAAGTATTATTAGGAAGTAGATTATTATGCACCCAATACCTATTTCCTCAATACTTCCCTTCCTACCTAGCAGTTGTGTGTTCATATATTATTTATTATTTATTTTTCTCTAATACAATATATTCCAAATGCAGCCTCCCCTCTTTCCATTCTTCAACCCTAAATCCTGCCTCTCTCTGAGATCTAACTATCCATTTTCCTTCAGAAAAGAGTAGGCATAATAGAAATATAAATCAAACATAACACAAAAGTTAGAGTAATACTAGGCACAAACCCTAATAGCAAAGCTAGACAAGAAAACCCAGTAGGACGAAGTGTCTCAAAACCAGGGAAAGGAGTCAGAAACACATCCCTCAAATGTTCTGAGTTTCACAAGAACACCAAGCTACACAACCATAACATATGTGCTGAGGACTTGCTGCAGACATAGGTAGGACTTGTGATTGCTGCTTTAGTCTCTCTAAGATCCTATGAATCCTGCTTAGTATATTTTGTGAGCTGTGTTCTGTGGTGTCCTTGACTCTTCTGACTCCTACAATTCTTCCGCCCATCCTTCTCTTGGGTTCTACAAGGATCTCTGCATCTGCTCCCATCAGTTGCTGGTAGAAGCCACTCTGATGATGATTGGGATAGGCACAAAGCTATGAGTACAGCAGAATATTATTAAGAATATAGCTGTAATCTTAAATTATCTATTCTCCCATGCCCTTACCCAAGAGAAATAAATGTCTTTTTATACTTGTAATGTTAATCATTTGATTTAAATAGCAAATATAGATAGAAAACAATGAAAAGCAAATATAAACTAAAATATTGGATACAATGCTGATATAGTTTCATAAGTCTGTTTGCAATGATGTTTGAAATGCTGTTTGTTCTCAGGGTCATTTAGGGTTAATTGGAGTCAGTGACTTTTTACCCTTGTGAAACTCTGTTAAATATTTCTGCAAATTACTCCTTTCCTTTCCTTCCCAAGGCGATGCTTTTGGTGCTGCTCATTAAAAGAGACATCAAAATATTTTCAAAAGGGAAAGACAGACAGAGACAGACAGATTATAAAGACAGCCATAAGGAAGGTTCAGACTAAGTCTCATATAACAGAACGACAGCAATGACTGGAAACAATGGGAGGGAAAAATTAGAGAATCCAGTTTGATACTTGCTCTTGGTCAGATGACACACAGGGGAAGTGCTTTGATTTCTATCATTAATGCAACATGGGCACGTTGTTGATGTCTCTGAGTTTATCATTATAGTTAAAATGGCCATTTGATTCTCTTAAAGCTGCATTGAAAAGTGGTGTTAAATTACGCTATGTTCATACTGGGAAACAAATCCTGGTTTTCTGCAACAGAATAGGATACATTTCAAGATTCAGATTACTGAGTAATCTCTTCAGTGACTCTGCCCTACCTCCTTGTCTTAGTCAGAGTTTCCATTCCTGCACAAAACACCATGATCAAGAACCAAATTGGGAAGGAAAAGATTTATTCAGCTTACATTTCCATATTGCTGTTCACCAGTAAAGGAAATCAGGACTGGAACTCAAGCAGGTCAGGTAGCAGCAGCAGATGCAGAGGCCATGGAGGGATGTTACTTACTGGCTTGCTTTCCCTAGCTTGCTCAGTTTGCTTTCTTATAGAACCCAGGACTACCAGCCCAGAGGTGGTACCACCCACAAGGAGCTCTCCTTGGTTGATCACTGAGAATTGATCACTAATTGAGAAATGCCCTACAGCTGGATCTCATGAAGGCATTTCCTCACCTGAAGCTATCTTCTCTGTGATAACTCCAGCTTGTATCCTTGACACAAAACTAGCTAGTATACCCCTTTAAAATGAACTCTGGGAAATGAACCCTTGCCTTTGTGTGTGAGAGGCAAACACTTTGCCAACTGACATATCTTATTGCATCTGTTTATTTACTGTTTGAGACAGGATCTTGTATGGCTCAGGCTGGTCTTTAACTTTCTTTGTAGTATGTGGTGATTTTGAACCCATGATGCTCATGTGTCCTCTTTTTCAGTGCTGGTATCTAAGTATGTGCCACTTACTTTAATTATGAAGTACTGGGGAGTGAACTAAGGTCTTTGAGCTTGCTAGAAAAGCACTCTACAACTGAGCTGTACCCGCAGCTCAGTACTAAAGATTTTTAAATGCAGTTTATTTCCATTATGTGACACTGTGTGTTTAACACTGCTATCCATCTCTTAAATCCTTCATCTCAACTGAATGTTATATGCACTGAGCACTGTCCCTGATTCTTCACCAGAGATTCTCAACTTACTTCTGTCTCTGTGAATTTGGCTATTGTAGATTACTCATATATTTTGCTTTGGCAAGTTGCTTCTAAGTGGCTAATTTCTTTCTCATTCTGTTGTAGGCACCTCCTAAGTTTCTGTTTCTGTCTGAGCCCCTGCTTCAGCTTCTCATTGTCTTTGGTTCCATCTAGTCCCCTGTTTTAAATCACATAGACTCCATGGTTTGAAAAGACGTTCATACTTTTTATTTACTCTTCTAGGTTAACTATATCTTACTGCTACTGTTAAAATTAGGCAAAAAGCTGTTTTGTTCAAGGTGTGACAAGTTGTGAACTAAAAATATACTACAGAAGGCCTGTTTATACCTCTTTCATTTATTCACCTCAACAGAAACATCGGTCTTTAAGAGTTAAAAGAAAATAATCCCTATAACCTCTCCATCACAGATAGAAGCACGCCAAATTACCTAGATTATCTTTGTTTACAAAACTGAAAGAAAATCAGCTGAAATAGAAACCTAAAAAGTCCTTCGATATCACTGTTGCAAAATCAACATCCAAATATTCCACCTTTACATAATCTTGAGTACAAATTAGAAAAGCCAACAGATACCAGGTCACTTGTTCAGATTGAAGAGTTGACAAAAGACTTTTTTTTGTCTACATGTGCTTATGAGTGCAGTTGTTCTGAGGACAGTGAGATGAAGAAGAAAAGAATAAGGAGGGAGAAAACAAGGGAGAAGAGAGTGGGAGGTAAAGGAGGAAGAGAAGCATTGAGACTTGTCTAGGCCTAAGTACACAGCACCTGAGACACCAGACCAGGCTGTATGTTGACTCTAGTTCTCCTCTCTGCATTCCAGTTAAAATTATTATATGTATTATATTAGTAGGACTACAGAATCTAAAATATTTTTATCAGTAATAATAATTTTAAAATATAATGTGGTGAAATTTTATACAATAATATATTTATATAAAATATAGTAATTATCACTACTTTTTGTTGTTTTGCAGTGTACTAAACAGTGGTTGCTAGAGCCTATCTTAATTCCAAATTATAATGACCTACCATATCCTCGTAATCTCTTAATGATGGTTCTGATTCCACAGGAACTTAGAAAACTTGAGTAGCCATTGAGTGAAGTGTTTTTCTACTCAATGATGAAACAATTTCTGATTGTTGAGTTGTTCCTCTGTGAAGCTATTTATGAGGAAAATAAAATTACTTACACAGAGTTGAGCATCACTCTCTTTGACCTTTATTTCTGTGGACATCATTAACTTCATTATCACAAGAGGCTAAATCTTTCTTCTTTAGGTCATAATAATAATAATAAGGTCCATTAGTAATTAAAGTCTATTAACAAATATAAGTTATGTTCATGTATTCAAAGACTTTTAATGTACTACAGCTTGATTTATTTTTTCAGAATAACCTTTAATTTGTATAATTAAAAAAGCACCAATTCTAAACAAAGATAATAGGATCCTAATTGTATTCTAAGAATTGTGCTTCTTCTTCCATATAACTCATTTGTACTGACTCAGAAGTATTTTATCACATTAATATGAACAAGTTTTACATGTTTACCTATAAACAAAGTTATTTAAGAGATACTTATACATTCCAGGAGTGGAATTGCTGGATTCTATGGCAATTCTACCTATAATGCTTAGGGATCCCATAACTATTTTCCATAATGAAAGTATTTGTTCAGGATTTTATCAAATGACTGTAAGGATTTCCTTCTACCTATCATATATCTTTGTAAGTCCCTATTCAATTTTTTATTTCTATTATATTTATGACAAAATGTGTGAAAAATTACTGATTTAATGTTACAATAAACTCCCAATAACAAGTGCAGAAATCCACCTTGTTTTCTTCTGTGAATTTATCTCTGCCTTATATATGGTGCTTATTTTTATTTATTTGTCTAATAATTAATGCATTCATTTTTGAGAAAGTGAGTCTATATAATCCACACATTTCCAAAGAGAAGTTATTCTGGCTGCATAAGTTTCCATCAAAATAAAATGTAAATGACAAGAACAAATACTGAAAGAGTAGAAGACAGTGATATATGAAGATATGAGCTAATGGGAATAGTCATTATTACATAACTTCCTAAGTATTTATTTTGTTCAATGAAGTCCACTTTGACCGTATGACTAAATAGAGAATACAATCACTTTGGTGTTTTTTCTTTTAGTAAGAAAATAAGGGCTGAAGAGGGGCTTCCGGGTGGCCAGGGGGGAGAAGTCGGTGTGCTCCTGTGAATCCAGCGGGCCCCAGCAGGAGCCTTCAGGCTCCTGCTTTGGGATCTGAACAGCCTGGGCCACAGCACTCAGTCTCCAGGAAGTGCAGGAGACCTGGTGTGCACCCAGAGGCAGTCTGGGAGCTCACAGCACAGCTTGTTCCTGTGGCACAGAGCTTAGGCTTCAGTCCTGAGGCCTCTGGTGGTAGCCCTCAGACCTCTCCACTTCTGGATCCAGATCAGCCTGGGCAGCAACACCACAGGTCCTGAAAGAGGCAAGAGGGGCTTCCTGGCGGCCAGCAGAGAGAAGTCTGTATGCTCCGGTGAATCCAGCAGGCCCCAGCAGGAGCCTTCAGGTGTCTGCTTCGGGTCTGAACAGCCTGGGCAACAGCACCCTGTCTCCAGGCAGTGCAGGAGGTAAGCTGGGCACCAGAGGCCAACTGGGAAGGGGCAGCTTGCACTGGTGAGTCCAGCATTGACAAGACCAACTAACACCAATGAGAACTAGATGGCAAAAGGCAAACGCAGGAACGTCACTAACAGAAATCAAGGCAATATGGCAACATCTGAACCCAATTCTCCTTTACCAGCATGTCCTGGATACCCCATCACACCAGTAAAACAAGATTTGGATTTAAAACCACTGGTCATGATGCTGGTACAGGAACACATGAAGGACATACTTAAAGAAATTCAGGAGAAAATGGATCAAAAGTTAGAAGCCCTTGCAAGGGAAACACAAAAATCATTGAAAGAAATCCAGGAGAATACAAAAGCCAATAAAGAGGAAACACAAAAAACACTTAAAGAAATACAGGAGAACTTTGGTTAACAGGCTGAGCTCATGAAAGAGGAAACACAAAAATCTCTTAAAGAATTACAGGAAAGCACAAATAATCAAGTGAAGGAGCTAAGCAAAACCATCCAGGATCTAAAATCAGAAGTAGAAACAACTAAGAAAACTCAAAGGGAGACAACTTTGGAGATAGAAAGCCTTGGGAAGAAATCAGTGGACATAGATGCAAATATCAATAACAGAATACAAGAGATAGAAGAAAGAATCTCAGATGCTGAAGATACCATAGAAACCATGGACTCAACAGTTAAAGAAAATGCAAAATGCAAAAAGCTTGTAACCCAAAATATCCAGGAAATCCAGGACACAATGAGAAGACCAAACCTAAAGATTATAGGCATAGATGAGAGTGAAGATTTACAACTTAAAGGGCCAGCAAATATCTTCAATAAAATTATGGAAGAAAACTTCCCTAACCTAAAGAGAGAGATGCCCATGAATATACAAGAAGCCTACAGAACTCCAAACTGACTGGACCAGAACAGAAATACTTCCCATCACATAATAATCAAAACACCAAATGTACTAAACAAAGAAAGAATATTAAAGGCAGTAAGAGAAAAGGCCGAGTAACATATAAAGGAAGACCTATCAGAATCACAGCAGACTTTTCACCTGAGACGATGAAGGCTAGAAGATCCTGGGCTGATCTCATGCAGATTCTAAGAGAACACAAATGCCACCCAAAACTACTATATCCAGCAAAACTCTCAATCACCGTAGATGGAGAAACTAAGATATTCCATGACAAAACCAAGTTTACCTCTATCCACAAGCCCAGCCCTACAAAGGATAATAGGAGGAAAACACCAATACAAGGAGGGAAACTTCACGCTGGAAAAAGCAAGATAGTAACCTTTCATCAAACCCAAAAGAAGTTAACCAATCAAATTTAAAAAATAATGTCAAAAATGACAGGAAGTAACAATCACTATTCCTTAATATCTCTTAACATCAGTGGACTCAATGCCCCAATAAAAAGACATAGACTAACTGACTGGATACGTAAACAGGTCCCTAGATTTTGCTGCTTACAGGAAACACATCTAAGGGTCAAAGACAAACACTACCTTAGAGTAAAAGGCTGGAAGACAATTTTACAAGCAAATGGTCTCAGGAAACAAGCTGGAGTAGCCATTTTAATATCAGATAAAATTGACTTTCAACCCAAAGTCATCAAAAGAGACTCTGAGGGACACTTCTTGCTGGTCAAAGGAAAAATACAACAAGAAGAACTCTCAATCCTGAACATCTATGCTCCAAATGCAAGGGCACCATCTTTCATAAAAGAAACTTTATTAAAGCTCAAAGCACACATTGCACCTAACACAATAATTGTGAGTGACTTCATCACTGCACTTTCCTCAATGGACTGATCAGGAAAACAGAAACTAAACAGGGACACAATGAAATTAATTGAAGCTTTGGACCAATTAGATTTAACAGATATATATATATATAGAACATTCTATCCTAAAGCAAAAGGATATACCTTTTTCTCAGCACCTCATGGTACCTTCTCCAAAATCGACCATATAATTGGTCACAAAACACACCTCAAAAAATGTAAGAAGATCGAACTAATCCCATGCCTCCTATCAGATCACTATGGAGTAAAAGTGGTCTTCAATAGCAACAAAAACAACAGAAAACCCACATACACGTGGAAATTGAACAATATTCTACTCAATGATACCTTGGTCAAGGAAGAAATAAAGAAAGAAATTAAAGACTTTTTAGAACACAATGAAAATGAAGACACAACATACCCAAATCTATGGGACACAATGAAAGCAGTGCTAAGAGGAAAACTCATAGCCCTGAATGCCTCCAAAAAGAAAATGGAGAGAGCATACATTACCAGCTTAATGACACACCTGAAAGCCCTGGAACAAAAAGAAGCTATTTCACCCAGGAGGAGTAGAAGGCAGGAAATCATCAAACTCAGGGCTGAAATCAATGAAGTAGAAACAAAGAGAACCATACAAAGAATCAACAAAATCAGGAGCTGGTTCTTTGAGAAAATCAACAAGATAGATAAACCCTTAGCCAGACTGACCAAAGGGCACAGAGAAAGTATCCAAATTAACAAACTTAGAAATGAAAAGGGAGATATAACAACAGAAACTGAGGAAATCCAAAGACTCAACAGATCCTACTACAAGAGCCTGTACTCAACACAACTGGAGAATCTGGAGGAAATGGACAATTTCCTTGACAGATACCAAATACCAAAATTAAATCAGGACCAAATAGATCATCTAAACAGTCCCATAATGCCTAAAGAAATAGACGGAGTCATAGAAAGTCTTCCAACCAAAAAAAGCACAGGACCAGATGGTTTCAGTGCAGAATTCTATCAGACCTTCAAAGAAGAGTTAACACCAATACTCTTCAAATTATTCCACAAAATAGAAACAGAAGGAACACTACCCAATTCCTTCTATGAAGCCACAATTATGCTGATACCAAAACCACACAAAGATCCAACAAAGAAAGAGAACTTCAGACCAATTTCCCTTATGAACATCGATTCAAAAATACTCAATAAAATTCTTGTCAACCGAATCCAAGAACACATCAAAACGATCATCCACCATGATCAAGTAGGCTTTATCCCGGGAATGCAGGGTTGGTTCAATATACGGAAATCCATCATTGCAATCCACTACATAAACAAACTCAAAGAAAAAACCACATGGTCATTTCATTGGATGCTGAAAAGGCATTTGACAAAATTCAGCATCCTTTCATGCTTAAAGTCTTGGAAAGAACAGGAATTCAAGGCCCATACCTAAACACAGTAAAAGCAATATACAGCAAACCGGTAGCCAGCATCAAACTAAATGGAGAGAAACTTGAAGCAATCCCACTAAAATCAGGGACTAGACAGGGCTGCCCCCTTTCTCCTTATCTTTTCAATATTGTACTTGAGGTACTAGCTTGGGCAATTAGACAACATAAGGAGGCCAAAGGGATACAAATTGGAAAGGAAGAAGTCAAACTATCATTATTTGCAGATGACATGATAGTCTACCTAAGTGACCCAAAAAAACTCCACTAGAGAACTCCTACAGCTGATAAAAAACTTCAGCAAAGTTGCAGCTTATAAAATCAACTCAAGCAAATCAGTGGACTTCCTATATTCAAAGGATAAACAGGCTGAGAAAGAAATTAGGGAAATGACCCCCTTCACAATAGCCACAAACAGTATAAAGTATCTTGGGGTGACTCTTACCAAACATATGAAAGATCTGTGTGACAAGAACTTCAAGACTCTGAAGAAGGAAATGGAAGAAGACCTCAAAAAATGGGAAAACCTCCCATGCTCGTGGATTGGTAGAATCAATATAGTTAAAATGGCCATTTTGCCAAAAGCAATCTACAGATTCAATGCAATACCCTTCAAAATCCCAACTCAATTCTTCACAGAGTTAGAAAGAGCAATTCTCAAATTCATCTGGAATAACAAAAAACCAGGATAGCTAAAACTATTCTCAGCAACAAAAGAAATTCTGGTGGAATCAGTATCCCTGACCTCAAGCAACACTACAGAGCAATAGTGTTAAAAACTGCATGGTATTGGTACAGTGACAGGCAGGACGATCAATGGAACAGGATTGAAGATCCAGAAATGAACCCACACACCTACGGCCACTTGATCCTCGACAAAGAGGCTGAAAACATCCAATGGAAATAAGAGAGCCTTTTCAACAAATGGTGCTGGTTCAACTGGAGGTCAGCATGCAGAAGAATGCGAATTGATCCATCCTTGTCTCCTTGTACTAAGCTCAAATCCAAATGGATCAAGGACCTCCACATAAAGCCAGACACTCTGAAGTTAATAGAAAAGAAACTGGGGAAGACCCTTGAGGACATCGGTACAGGGAGAAAGTTTCTGAACAGAACACCAATAGCGTATGCTCTAAAAGCAAGAATTGACAAATGGGACCTCATAAAATTACAAAGTTTCTGTAAGGCAAAGGACACCATCAAGAGGACAAATCGGCAACCAACAAATTGGGAACAGATCTTCACCAATCCTACATCAGTTAGAGGGCTAATATCCAATATATATAAAGAACTCAAGAAGTTAGACTCCAGAAAACCAAACAACCCTATTAAACAATGGGGTACAGAGTTAAGCAAAGAATTCTCACCTGAAGAACTTCGGATGGCGGAAAAGCATCTTAAAAATTGCTGAACTTCATTAGTCATTAGGGAAATGCAAATCAAAACAACCCTGAGATTTCACCTTACACGAGTCAGAATGACTAAGATTAAAAATTCAGGAGACAGCACGTGTTGGAGAGGGTGTGGAGAAAGAGGAACACTTCTCCACTGCTGGTGGGGTTGCAAATTGGTACAACCACTCTGGAAATCAGTCTGGCGGTTCCTCCGAAAACTGGGCACCTCACTTCCAGAAGATCCTGCTATACCACTCCTGGGCATATACCCAGAGGATTCCCCACCATCTAATAAGGATACATGCTCTACTATGCTCATAGCAGCTCTATTTATAATTGCCAGATGCTGGAAAGAACCCAGGTATTCCTCAACAGAAGAGTGGATGCAAAAAATGTGGTATATCTACACAATGGAGTACTATTCAGCCATTAGAAACAATGAATTCATGAAATTCTTAGGCAAATGGATGGAGCTAGAGAACATCATACTAAGTGAGGTAACCCAGACTCAAAAGGTGAATCATGGTATGCACTCACTAATAAGTGGATATTAACCTAGAAAACTGGAATACCCAAAACATAATCTACACACCAGATGAGGTACAAGAAGAAAGGAAGAGTGGCCCCTTGTTCTGGAAAGACTCAGTGAAGCAGTATTCAGCAAAACCAGAACGGGGAAGTGGGAAGTGGTGGGTGGGCGGACAGGGGAAGAGAAGGGGGCTTACGGGACTTTCGGGGAGTGGGGCGGCTAGAAAAGGGGAAGTCATTTAAAATGTAAATAAAAAATATATCAAAAAAAAAAAAAAGAAAATAAGGGCTGGAGAGATGGCTCAGCGGTTAAGAGTACCAGAAAAGAAAATACCCATATATACACAAATAAGCATATAATACACATATATTGAAATTTTCACACATGTACACACTATGTCTTTGTCTTAATCATATCCACCATTTGCTCTCTCCTTCCAGTACTTGCCATAGCCCCTGACATCACATATCACTAAACTTCATGTTCACATTTTATATTAATAATCATATTTTCAAACCACTGTGCAAAATTCGTTCTCTCCATGTGGTCATAAGTATGTAATTATTATTTTGGTGTCATTTCCTCCTCTATTCCCATCATTTAATGAGTATTACCTACATTTAAAAAATTAAAACCCACGGTTTTGCATTCATGTGCATGTTTCTTTTCCTTTATTACATATATATATATATATATATATATATATATATATATATATACTGTAGTATAAACATATGCATCATTCATATGCTATCCTGTATACCAATTGGATCACTATTGAATTTATAAGCCCTAATTTGTCAATAAAATGAAGGCCTGTCTTCAGACCACCATCTTTGCAGTAACTCAGGTTTCGAACCAAACAGTATTTGCCACTTACTTGATAGATGCCATTATCTCTTTGATGTTTTACAATTATTGTTCCCATTCTGAAATATTTTACTCTAAAATTATCTCAGTGTAATTAATGTCTTTGGGACTCGAGAGAGCACAGACAGAAGGTCATTTGTTTTAATGTTGAATGGCAACCATTAAGGATTAGTTCAAGATTTCCTCTTCAGTGACAGAAAAAAAAAAAAGAATCATGCCATTGACTTAGGTAGGAGTCTTGAAGATACTTCTGGTGACGGTGGTGTCTTTGAAACACCCATAGATTTGGACATTGATGTGGACACAAGGAGGAGTTGTATAGTCAAGCCAAGAGACATTAATATTGTATGCATGAAAACTGGAGGTGTGAACTTGACTGGAAAGTTACCAAGAAATGACTTAGTTTAAGTTAGTATCCATTTGCATATGGCTTGGTTTCTTCTCAAATTTAGACACTACTTTGATCACATATCTTTCACTCTGATTTTATTGTATAGAGAAGATTTCAATAATATATTAAACAAGAATTGATCCCTGGGGTATTAGAGACACAACTATTCCTAAGGTTAATGGAAATGCACTTACAGTATTTTGTCTAAAGCAACACCTTAGTACTTGTTTTTGTGTTAAGTACTTGTTAGTACTTTTATTCACAAATTTTTCAACATATCTTAGAAAAATTCTTGCAATTGTGATTACTCTGATTTTCAAATGATGGTTTAAGACCTGTTGAAATAGTCTTTACTCATTAAAAGATTAAACACTTAAGTAAAACTGCTGATTTTAAATTGTCCTGATTTGCCACATCATAATAGTACACACACACACACACACAGAGAGAGAGAGAGAGGGGGGGGAAGAATGGTTGAATTAAATATAGATTTTATTTTATGAGTTTTTTCATGTTTTCAAATATTATATTATATTTATTTGACTGTATTGGACTAATAGATTTTTGAAAATTCAATGGTATAATCTTAAAATTATTTGGTCACTCTTCTCTGATTTTTATAATTTCTATAACACCTAATAAAATACTATATGTATTAGAAATAGAACACTTCTAGAAATGTAATTGAACATACTTGTAAAATCACAATATTACTTGATTCACATTACTATTTTTGGAAGATATTCTCTTCAAAACTTTGTTTATATTATTCAGTGTATATTTTTGAATTTATTAAAATATTGTTAAGAATTTGCATTTTGCCTAGATATTTTTCCTTTAATTACTTCTACATTGTACTTCTTTTTAATATGCCTTTTTAGTTTTGTAGAAGATTATTCCATTATCATTTTCTTTACTATAAATGTATTTCCTATATCTGTTTTATCAATTATGTGCTTCCCTGCTTGCTAATTACCTAGGAATTTTAGGATGGCAGCTGGTATGTGTCAAGTATTAATGAATGTTAGGTAAGAGAGTTATTAATGTTTTTTCATTCTATATCCAACATTTGAACAATCAGCATGAAAATTGGCAGGCATTATTCATGATCAGGAGTAGAATGAACAGGCCAGAAATTTGTATGCTATGTATCCAGTAAAGAGGTGACCCAATCAATGACGGTCTTTAAAGATTTGATGGCTCTTTGAAATCCAGTTATTTTAATTATGTGGATTTTTATAAGCAATGTTGAATTTTTATTAAATCAAATAAAGATGACACTTTTAACTTAAACAATTTGACTCAATATTCAAATGATTTGAGAGGAGTCACTGCTTTTTTGCCTCAGTAAACAGGCTGAATCTTTGTTTTGCCTATTAAAATAAGCCAAGTGTTTAGATTTCACATGGTAAGAGGATTTTAAAGAAATGTTTTGGAGTATACACAAATCTTTATACTATGCATTAATGGGAATTATTTTCCATTCTATAACAACTTTTGAAATTATATTAAGTGTTTTATATTTAAAATTTTTCCTGAATTGAACAGTCTTAATGATGTTGTGGAAGCATACTAATATTACCTTGCTTTATTTTTACAAACACATAGCTCTCTACAAGAGTGGTCTTAACCTGTGAATCATGACCCCTTTGGCGTTGAACCAACCTTTCAAAAGGGTCACCTAAGAGCATTGGAAAACACATATATTTACTATATGATTTATAATAATAGTAAAATTGCAGTTATGATAGAGTAACAAAAATAATTTTATGGTTGCAGGATCACCATAGCATGAGGAACTGTATTAAAGGGTCTTAGCATTGGGAAGGTTGAGAACCATTCATCTAGAATGTGCTTCTATAAATTACTTTTTAAAGTTTACCACTTCTAGATAATTCTGCTACTTACAAAGTTTATGAATATTTGTTTCCTTTATATTGTAGCTTTCTAACGTAATCATGTCTAAACAGATAAGAATGTAAGCATTATACATGATAATATTCATCATAATATTTCTTCCTTCAGTGCTGTGATGTTAAAAAAGCACATTGGGACTGATTCTCCAGCTCCAGAATTTACTTTCCCAGCTGGTGATTTTGATCAGAACTTTTACATCTCAGTTTCTTTTTTTCTTATTTGTAGAGAAGATGAAAATGGTGTTAATGAATGCTGTGGGAAGTGGTATAAGGACTCTTTAGTAATGATACAGAGAGTTTGCAACACAGCTTGCTATTGTATGGCCAGCCTAAGTTAAATTAGTTAAGGTAATCCTTAATCAATATCACCTTCTATTTTCCACCTTGCTATGTACTTCCTGATAACCAGGAATTTGAGGGTTTGCTCTATTTATAGAACACTGACAGTTCTTCTTTCCCTATATTTTGTCTTGTTGTCAGTGGCTATTTAGCTTGTCTTGACTAAATATTCAAATGATCAGAGAAGAGACTCCACTCTTTCCACCTCATTAATTACACTGGGAGGATTTTTATCTGTTCTACTCATTAAAATAATCCACGTGCTTAGAATTTTGCTTGGCATGATGATTTTAAGCAAATGTTTGTAAGTAAGCATGACTTTATATATTAAGTATGTAATTCCAAGGACTCTATTCTAGTCTAATAAAGAATGAGAAAGTAAGTGACAAATCTAAGACTGGCTAATCTATTCGGCTTTGATTTCAGACATCCAGGCATTTGCATGCAGACCTGCTTTTGCAGATACAAGTGCTGGCTCTGAACCAGTCCAGTCTTGGCATTAGTATCTCCAAACCCGAGGGGCACCTCAGTCTCAGCTGCTGCTTTCGTTTATTTCTCCCTTTCTGTTTATTTTAATTACCTTGGCTGCCACAGCATCTGCCAGAAGGAGAACGTGAGACACAATGCAAAGAACATTATGCAACACATGAGGTCAAATATGACTTAGTGCATGAAGATCATTTAACAAAGAAAATCAGTCTGAAAAGCTATGTTTGTGTTCTGAATCAAAGATATTGAAATTCTAAGTATTTTAAGCTGCTTTGTGCCTTCAATGAAAGTTTTATTTTCAAAGTTGTGAGGCAATGGGCATTCTCCAAAGACAAACCAAGTATAAGAAGTATACAGAATGCAAGAAGAAATGCTTCTTAAAAGATAAATTCTTTATTTTTACCATGTTCACTGTGGAATATGCTTTAATCAGAGGAACATTTACTTGAAAGACAATAGTATTTTAACCCCTTTCTCTTTATTACAATTTTAATTCAGAGGCTGAGACTTTTTGCTATTCCACTTATAAATTCTCCTGGTTGTTGCTTCAAAACCATGTAATAATACATGTACTTATCAATTACTTTAGTATGACTATTCTTAACAAATCTATTGCTGATCAATTGTGAAAGATAAACATTTATCTCTTTTACATTATGCCTTTTGACTTTTCCATTTTCTTTTATTTTTAGCATTTATATTGATCTATTTTTGTTTTTCTTTATTTAAAGCTATTTTTCTTTTCACATAATGTATCCTAATTATGACCTTTAGCTGCTTTTAGCTGTTCCCTACATTAAACCTTTTTAAATATTTAGTTTTAGCCTTTATTAATGTATTTAAATCTACTACCTTTCTGTCTCTGGTTAGAAAACAAATAGGCTTCTAAGGGATAATACTAAAAAAATTAAAATAAAATGCAAAATTTAATGCATTGGGGAGTTTGACAAAATGAAGAGAGCCCAAGAGCAGACTTAATAAAGAGACCTATTTATTCACAGTTCAGAAATCCCATAAAAACAGTAACTTTGAATCCATAATATATACAGAGAGGACCTTGTACAGACCCTTGTATACTGTGTGTAGTGTTTCAGTCTCGGTGATTTCATATGAGCTTTGCTCATGTTGATATAGGAGACTTTGTTTCTTGGTGTTCTTGACCCTGTCCAGCTCTTACATTCTTTCTGTCTCCCTTTCCTCAGAGTTTCTTAAATGTTGTAGGGAAGGATTTGATGGAGACCTCCCATTTTGAGCTCCATGTTGCAATTAAACTTTGCATAATGTCTGTCTATGGTTCTCTGTATTTGTTCCCATCTGCTGGAGGAGGAAGCTTCTTTGATGATGGCTGAGCCAGCACTGATCTAAGAGTATAGCAAATATATGTCATCTGAAATCATTTTATTGCTACTTTGTTGTTTGCTTGTTTTAGAATAATAGTAGTTGGTAAATTCTTTACCTATTAACTTAAGCTCTTACCCAATTATGTCTTTACCTGTAAGATCCTATCAATAATCTCTTGACACATAACTGCACACAGTAAAGGCCTTTTTTATTTTCTCACCTTCCTCTGTTTTTATCCTCTCCCCCATCTCCTCCCTTCTCTTCTCCACTCCTTTGTTTCTTCTTTCTCCTTTTCCTTCCATTTCAACTGTTGGCCTTTAGACATCTACAGTGGGTTTATGCACATTTTCAAAGTGAAAGAGTTTAAATCCCCAAAGTCTCAGTCTACACTTCATCTCTACACTCAGGTTGAATGTTTTGAGGTGGTATATAATAGGTAAACGACACTTTCATAGGTCCACTGCCATAGGGTGGCAGTTTTCAGGCATTGGTCCCTATCTATACCACACAGAGGCAGCACAGAAATTAATTCAGTGAACTTAATTTTTATAAATGTTTAGTTTTTAATCCTCTCAATAATCCTTGGGAGATAACTACTATCATTAGTCCTGTTTAAGAAATTATAAAACAAAACCACCATGAGAGTAGTTCTATCCCCAGTAAAAGAGTCTGTTAGGGAAACCATTTTTTTCCCCCTGAGTTGTTATCAGTTGCAGATAGCTTCTTGGTATAAATGGGATTTGTGTTCACTAGCACTCTCAGTGCTGCATGAACTCTCAATCTCTAGTAGGATAGAGTTTGGGGGCTTTATACCCAAGATAGGTGATATGGAGAGGCAAATGATAGAGACAATTGGGGAGTAATTAAAGGAGAAGGAATGGAAATGGGCTTTTTTAAAACAATATATTATGTGCATCAATGAAATTTGCAAACGATGAAATGTACATTTAATGCATCTAAATTATATTATTCATGTACTAAACACTAAATAATTGTTAACGAATTTTACCTTGGATTCTAAATACTTGATTGGTCTTGTGGCTAGCATGGGTGTTGCTGAAGAATCATGGATGTTATCTCACCAGTATGAGCATTAGATACCTTTTTCTGAGGTTCTCCTTATTTAGTTATTATTATGTGCATTCATTTTCTAGGTTTTCTGTTGGAAATTAAGTGGAGTTACACCTAGGCACTCTAAATATCATAAATTATGAAATAGTTGAATTATTCATGAATAGAGACAAATTAATCCCATTCTCACAGTTAAATGGTCTAGTGGCTTCAGGCACCACAGCTGAATTCTGACTAGCAGAATCCAGCTACTAAAGATGCTCTCAGAAGTTAAAATGCTTGTGCTAATGCAACAAATGGTGTTATACTCCACTTCATTAAGCATCCAACAACCTATCTCCTATGAAGCTTTTCTTTAAGGGTCATTTATATTTCAATTTCAAATGGAGCCCATCTGAAGATGGCTAACTTCCAATGTTTCTAACTTACAGGGCAACTCTGGCAAATACATATATATGCATATGTATTTGCTAGAGTGTGTGTGTGTATATATACACACACACACACACACTCATGTAATGTATTGGCTAGAATATATATATATATATATATATATATATATATATATATATATATATATATATTGATCATCCATTAATCCAAAAGAAGTATGAAAGGAAGAATATATTTAGCTTATTCTAGATAATTTTCTGCTAGATGGTATAAATTATTGAAAATCCTGGCATTTTCTTTGCTCATCCTCTGTATGTAAAAGGACATCAAATTATGGATGACCTATATCACTACATATAAAACAAATACTTAATAATTTTATTTATTATTATTTTTTTAAATCTGGTTTTATTGTAGACTCTCTAAAATGCACAATGATAGGCTAGTGTTAGGAAGAATTAGCTCAATTTGTAGGAACTTTGTGCTATATATTTTATGAGTACTGTGTGGTAAATTTTATACTATAGATTGGGGCATTTTCTGTTATATGATGGAAAAAAATCACTACATTAAATTGGTACTTTAATAAGGAATATTTTATTTCAGAGCCAGTAGAATCAAAATATATATATTGGTCAAACAAAATACAAGTTTGTATTAGTAGAGTTTTTGTTTCTAAGACATATACATCCAGAAATAAGTCTAAAATGTGTTTATATCTAAGAAATTTTTAAAAATTCAATTTGGGGGCTAAAAAGATGGTTCTGTGGGTACCTCACCATTTGACCTTTGAAGATCATACAAACCAGGCATGTTAACATGTGTCTGTGATACTGTTCTTTACTTTGGTGAGATGGAGGCAGTGACAGAATCCTTGGAGGCCTGTGAGCCAGCTAGCCTCTCTTATGAAGCAGCAAAGAGTCCCTGTCTCAAACAAGGTGAAAGGCAAAGATGGATGCCCATATATATACCCGAGTTTTGGCCCTGGTTGAAAAAAACCTTTGAGTATACAAAAAACAAACCAACCCAAAAAACTGAAAACAAACAAAGAAGCAAATAAACAAACCACCAAACAAAAACTGTAGTCTCAAAAAACAATTCTTCCTTTTCCTACTTCCTCCAAAGAAATCATAAAAATCCTAATGAAAAATGCAATTAGGTTATTACACCTTTACGGGCTAGATCTCTACCTTTTTTATGAGTGATCCAAACTGCTTTGCACATAGAATCCAGTGCACACAATTCAGTAGAGGTTGGAGAAACAATTATAAAAGAAATGAAAACAAAAAATGCCCATTGCTGTGGCTATGAAAGACCAGGTTGTCCCCTGAAGAATGCTGTACAAAGTTTCTAAGGAAAATTTCTTCTATAATAATAATTCATAGGGAAGGTTTCTTGCAAAATGTAGAAGATATGGAAGAAACACACATAAGTCTCATGAATGTAGCTCATCCAAAGATATTCAAGGCAATACCTTAATGTCATAAAATTGACTAAGGGACTTTTCTTTAAGGTTTGACTAAAACAACATGAGCTATTCATTTCCTGTCCACCAAAGAAAGATTATTTTGAAAAGTAACTAGAAATATCAAAGCCTGTACTACAAACAGAACTGTTCAAAACTTAATCATTTAACAGAGATAGAACCAGAGATAATAAACTATTATAAATGATAAGAGACCAATGTTAAAATTACAGTTAGTTAAAATTGAGATCAAAGGATAAGTGAATACAGGAAAAGATGTAACTATATGATTACAAGATTACTGGTATACTGGTATCCACCTTGACCAGTTTCAAAGGATGTCTACTCAGATCCTAGGAATTGGGATATTGTATCAGGCAAAATAAAGTCTAAAATGGATTAAATATATAGAACAGGAATGTTGAACAGGAAAATTAAGATAGAAGAAGGGGGAGGGAGATAGGGGCAACCCAGGAGTGGGAGGGTATTGGAAAAGGAGATAACATTTGATGTAAATAAACAATACATCAAATAAAAATCATTTTTAAAAAAGACCATATGTGAAAGTCGGACGTGGTAGCGCACACTTGTAATCCCAGCACTTGAGAGGCAGAGGCAGGTGAATTTCTGAGTTTGAGGCCAGCCTGGTGTACAGAGTGAATTCCAGGACAGCCAGGACTACACAGAGAAACCCTGTCTCGAAAAACCAAAAATGAAAAAAAAAAAAAAGAAGAAAAAGAAAAGAAAAGATCATATGTGGTTAAGATAGCCATATAGACCTAAATTGATGGGGAAGAAATCTATTGCAACAATGGTAAGCACAGATTAGTATTCCCCCAGCGTGGAGCACAGCTTATAGAAGATGAGAGTGTCCTAATAAAGAAATTAAAAAATGTTATTGAAGACAGTTATAGACTGTGTGAGGTGCCTGTTAGCAGGATACAGCAAAGGCTCATTCTAAACTTTTTAAGGGGGAGCCACTGCTAGTAGATCACAAGTTGCCCTACCACTACAATGGCAAACTGACTTTTTTTTTTTTTTTTGAGAACCATGGCCAATGCAAAAATAAAAGCTGCAGGTACTAGAACAACTTGTCTAAAAGCCGATGAATGTGCAACACATAGAAGAGTCCATCAGACCTTGGAATTCTCTTATATTTATTTTTAAAAAGAAGTCTGGAAAATAGAAGATGTTTACAAATCTGAGAGCAATTAATAAAATTACTTAGCCAGTGGGCCTTTTGTCCCTTGTAATACCATTGCCTTTCTTGATGCCTAATGTGTGGGCTATTATAGTGATTGATTTAAAACAATATTTTCCTACATTCTCTTTGCATGAGTATTATAGGGATAGGTTTTCTTTCTCGGTTCTCACTTATAATGGTAGTTCAATAAAGGGATATCATAAGAGGGTCTTGCTATAAAGATTGTTAAATAGTCCTACTGTATGACAATATTTGATAAAACATTAATTAGAAATAATTTATGGACATGACACTTCTGGAGGACCCTGCTATACCTCTCCTGGGCATATACCCAGAGGATTCCCCGGCATGCAATAAGGACACATGCTCTACTATGTTCATAGCAGCCTTATTTATAATAGCCAGAAGCTGGAAAGAACCCAGATATCCCTCAGTGGAGGAATGGATACAGAAAATGTGGTATATATACACAATGGAGTACTATTCAGCAATTAAAAACAATGAATTCATGAATTTTTTAGGCAAATGGATGGAATTGAAAAATATCATCCTAAGAAAGGTAATGCAATCAAAAAAGAATACACATGGAATGCAATAATTGATAAGTGGATATTAATTAGCCCTGAAGCTCTGAATAGTGAAGATACAATTAGCATATCAAATGATTCCCATGAAGAAGGAAGAAGAGGGACCTAATCCTGGAAAGGCTTGATACAGCATTGTAGGGGAGTACCAGGAGAGAAAAAAGGGAGCGGGAAAGATAGGAGAATGGATGGAGAGAAGAGGACTTATGGGACATATGGGGGGGGGGGAACTGGGAAAGGGGAAAGCTTTTGGATTGTAAACAAAGAATATAGAAAATAAAAATATATATAAAAATAAAAAAAGAAATAATTTATGAGCAGTTTCCTCAGTCTATAATTTATTATTATATGAATGATACATTATAGCTGATTCAGATATGAACATCATTGGAATAAAATGTTGAAGAAAAATTTTCCTTGTTGAGAATTAAAATGGCTCCTAAAAAAGATGAGATTCTATTAATTTTCTGGGACATAAGATAGGTCTGCAAATGATTTGTCCACAAAAAGTACAAATCAGAAGATAAAAATTATTAATAATTTTCAAAAATTGTTGGGAGATATTAGTTGGCTATGGTCCATAATTAGATTGACTAATCAAGACTTAAGTAATTTACTTCAAACTTTACAAGGCGATAAGGACTTAAATAGTCCAAGAAAATATCAGCTGAATGTGAATTCGCTCTAGTAGAAAAAAATATTCAGAATGCAAACATAGACAGGTATGGCTTATGTTTTGATTCTTTTGCCTTCTATACATTCTCCCATGGGAATTCTTATGCAGGTGAAGATAATATCTTAAAATGAATATTTTTAGCACACAGGGTAGAAAAACAATGAAGATCTACATAAGAAAGAATTTTGAATTGATTCAGAAATTAAAAATGAGTCTTTGTTAATTAGCAGGGAAAAAACAAGCAGAAATTATAGTACCTTTTACTAATGGATAGATAGCCTCATTATGGACAGAAAATGAACATTGGCAAGGAGCTCACAGTAATTTTTTCAGGGATAAATTAACAACAAATGCCCCGAAAGCAAATGACATCAGTTTATTAAAATAAATAATTGAATTCTCCCTCATGTACTAAATGGGACACCAATTTCTGAAGCTCCTACATGATATATGCATACATACATATTATATATATATGCAAATAAATCAGGAAAGGCAGGTTATAAGCCAGAAAACAATGAGTTAGGTGCCCCAGAGTCCTTATAATGTAATTCAGAAATCAGAACTTTATGTCATTCTTAGGGTATTATTAGATTTTGCAGAATCTATTTACATAGTAACTGATTCTCAATATGCAGAAGGTATTTTGTTTTTTGCATGTAGAAATTGCTGCACTTATTCAGTATAATTCAGAATTAACTTCATTATTTATTCAGCTAAACTAAGTCATCAGAAATAGAAATTATCCATTGTATATAACATATATCAGATCCCATATAGGTCTACCAGTCCTGCTGGTACAAGGTAACGCTGAAAATGATCAGCTATTAGTAGGAAATGTGCTAGAAGTTTCAGAATTCCTTGCATGTTAACAGCAAAGGTTTGAAGAAAGATTTTTCTATGATTTGGTAACATGGCAAGGAAATTACGAGGAACTATCATATCTGTTCTTTGTATAACTATCACCTAAAGTGAGTGACAAAAAGGTACCAAAGATATGAAATTTGGCAAATTGAACATGTTTCATTTTGAAGTTTGGAAAATTAATTTATATGCACAATACCATAAATACATATTCAAAATTTCAATGGGCAATTGTTTTAAGTTCTGAAAAGGCTGATTCTGTAATTATACATTTATTAGAAGTTACACCTATTATAAGGATACATGTGCATATTAGGACTGAAAATGCTACAGTATAGATCTCTAGCAAAATGAAGCATTTTTTTATATTATAACACAAACAGTATTATAGATATACAACATAATCCTACAGGATAAAGAGTTATAGAAGAATCTAATCATATATTAATAGAGATGCTTAACAAACAAAAAGTATAACAGATAGATTACAGAGTACTTTATTGACTTTAAATTTTTAAATGCTAATGAAGAAAAAACAACTGCTGCTTAAGACATTGGATTATGGAAAGAATTCTCTATTAGAATAGCCTAACTAATATCCACTTATCAGAGATTGCATTGCATGTGTATTCTTTTGTGTTTGGGTTACCTCACTTAGGATGATAATTTCCAGATCCAACCATTTACCTAAAAATTTCGTGAAGTCATTGTTTTTAATTGCTGAGTAGTATTCCATTGTGTAAATATACCACATTTTCTGTATCCATTCCTCCATTGGAAGAAGTAAGGAGAAGGTTCTGATCCTGGAAAGGCTTGATCTAACACTGGAGGGGAGTATCAGGACAGAGAAAAAGGAGAGATGTGATTGGAGAATAGGTGGAGAAAAGAAGGTTTATGGGACATATGGGGAGGGGAGAACTGGAAAAGTGGAGATCATTTGGAATGTAAACAAAGAATATAGAAAATAAAAATATATAATAAAAAAAGAACAACCTAACTATTTTAAGGATGTCCTAACTCTGTAAGTCAGGAAATATGTTACATTTGGGGAAGAGGTTTTGTCTTTGTTTCAACAGGAGAAGAAAATGTGTAGATTGCATAAAAATTAATACAGATTAGATATGACCAGGGGATAGCATCTGAAGATCTAGGTTGCACACATAAAGGAAGAAAAAGAATAGAAAAACAAAACAGGTTAAAGTATATGCTGATTTCTTTATATGGGAACAGCTATGAAACTGGCTGAGATATAAATGTCTCCTCCTGGACTTCTGACAACATAGCTGACAAATATTGTTGGCTACAGAGTCCTGAGGAGTTATCAAGATATCCTTTCATGTAGCATGGATGAAAATTTATATTACAGTTTGGTTAAACTGTCCAAATTAATTATAAATAAAAATGAATATTTTACTGCTCAAATAGAACAGAGTATTATATATTGCTGAATTATTCATAGTACACATTCCATACAAATGTAAATGGCAAATATGTCTTACATCTGAAAACTTATATATTCATAGTGAAAAAGAACCAGATAAGCAGCCCTGGAGGATGCTGGGATGATGACACATGTTTATCACAGCATCCTGCCTGACCCTACTTCTGACTGTCTCAGAGCTGTTTCATCAAATTCTTATTCCAGAACAGCTTCAAAAAAAGCTGCCAGTTCTAACTGTTCCACCCTTTCAGACTGTTAGTCAGGTCTTCAATTAAGCCCTGAACTCTCAACATATAGACTGGACAATAAATGCTACACACCTAGCTTTCTTAAGACTAACCAATATTCCACTTGGCATGGGGAGCAAAAAAGAGAAAGAATGTCCTAAATCAACAGGAATCAATTTTAAGAAAACTATTCCCATTTCCAAGTGGTAGGGTGAATAGATTCTGTCATTTCTTGTGTTATGGATGTTTGCCATCATCTAAATGGGTGGTGCATATGATAAGAGTAATATAGGATGAGTTATTTAATCTGTCCTCTTCACATTGAATTTCTATGCTTGGCCTCCCAACTAACTCTGGCAATTTGTTCTAATCTTTTGGCTGCTCTTTATTCTCTGGCTTTGACTGCCTCTGCAGACCTGCACTGACCTACATGAACTCACAGACAAAATCAATTCCATTGCATTTCACTCATTCAACTGAACTTCACTGAACTGGCTGAACTGAACCTCCCCAACCTTCGTAGACTAAACTCAACTGACAGAACTGCCTGCACTCTTTCTGCATTGCTCTTAAGTAGAAGTGCTCTAAGAGTTGGGCATGTCCTATTTCTTATTCATTCTGTCAAATCTTTCTCTGATTCATCATTTGGTCTACCCCTCAATTAGACATCACTTTTTAGTTTTAAAGGTATGTACTAAAGGCATGTCTATATTCCAACCAGAGAGTTAAAGGTGTGTGTTTTGCCTGCATTCCAACAGATGTTTGAGCCAGAAGAGCTGGGATGATTCAGCCAACCAGAGTTCAGAAAGAACAAGAAAGTGTGAGCTTATTTATTCATCAGTATGGCTCATAGGCTGTAACATTCTAAGACTAAGTTAGCAGACAAAGGCTGGAAGCTAAAGCCTTCAAGGTCAAGGATTACAGAAGAGTAGATCATATAGAGGCTAGAAGCATCCAGTCCTAAGTCTAGGGATAGTGAGAACAAAGAAAGAAACACTCTAGGGTCAGCCCAAGCCATGTATTTGTATAGCTTAGTTAGGTACAATCTTCATCTCATCACTTCATTTGAGGAAATAAAAGCTACATTAATATTTTTTTAAAAAGAAAAAATATAGGAGTAATAGGTGAAAAAGGTATGTAACTTGATCTGCTTTTAGATTATAAAAGATTTGAGAGAATATTAATAAGCCCAAAATCTTAAATTGTTATGTATTTAGTTATATTTGTATACAGTTTTATATACTTATACGGAGTTAGGACTATATTTTGCTACAACAATGCTAAGTTATTGTACCTATGCAATTCCTAAAAATGCAATATTAAGTTCTAGTACTTTTCCTATACTGTGATTACAGTTTGGGATAATTAAGAAATACAAGTTAGTACTTAGCCGAACTCACACAATGCTGTTAGATACTTATCTAGTTAATTACAAAGTTATGTTTCCTAGATTAAACAAAATAAATAGCTAGAAACAAATAATTCAGATAGATTGTCTTCAATAACATCAAAAATCTAGAAAACATGGTAATTAAGGATATTTTATTAATTGAAGGCTTTTCGGACAATGAGACAGGTCTGCTACTGTCAGCATCCCCATTGCTCTTCAAAGGCATGATAACCCTCCATGTGGAGTTTGATTCATATGTGCCAAGCTAGCCACTGGTCAACAAAATGTTCTTGCTTCAACTACAGAAATAATACTATTCAAACTGGACAAACTGGATGAAGGGAAGTTAACTGTAAAACTTTGCGAGGACAAGGTAGACAAAATCTTCATAATTCCTTCTTCATAGAAAAGTCTGTCAAATATTCTTAATTAGAAAACTGAATATGGATGCACTAAGTCTACAAAGAAATTTTAGTGACTGACAGGTGGCAAACTGTCTCTGTCATTTCTATATTTTGGAAGCTGCTTGCTCTATATTTCCTGTATACTAAAGCAGTATTTCTCTTTCACAGGTCTCCAATGGGGTTGAAGACTAGATAGTTATAGTCTCACAATTAAGTTTAAGTTGTTTTAAGAAGATGTTTTTAGTCTAGGAATATATTTTTGGGTTGATAAAATGTAAGTTATAATAGAAAATTATTTAGGTAAAGAACCTCGGGAAAGACAGGATAGATAGCATAATACTTTCTCTATGGTTGCCAACTGCATATGGACTAGACATTGTGAATGTCATTCTTACCTGTTAGTTTTCATAATTGTACTTAGTGGATATAATCAATTGGTGTTAGATAAAGAATGTTTATTGGACTAAGAGGGTGGAGATATAGGGATAAACTCCTGTGTTCTCTGTAGAAGAATCATCTGTTAGAAAAAATCTAATGGCCAAGAAACTGAGGCAGGATTAAAAGGTAGGATTTCTGTGGAGAACTTCAGGCAAAGATAGTGGTAGGTGGGAGAGATTCAACCAAGATGCAAAGGAGATGTACGTGAGAAATGAAGAGAGAAAAATCAGCCACATAGCTAAATGTAGATTAGAGTAAAAGATATTATGTGTTAGGACTTAGTTGGATAACTAGCCTAGCTTATAAAGTATGTTTTTGTAAATAATAATAAGCATCTGGGTTTTTATTGGGTAGTTTTGGCTGCTGGTGGAAGAGCCCTAAGAAATACATTTTAAATCACAATGCTGCTCAGTTATTTATTTAATTAATTACTTTTACAGCACTGGACATTGAAGGTTGACCTTAGGGGCTCTGTTATGTTCTATAACCCTAGCTCATTCTAAAGTTCTTATTTTGAGGTAGCATCTTTCTAGATTGTCTACACTGACCTTAAATTCACAAAGTAGAAAAAGTTTACACTGTAACCTATGCTGACTTTGAATTTGTAGTACTTTCATGTCAGTTTTGTGACTGAGACTACAGGCCTGTATCACTGTGCCTGGCTCTTTAATTTTGTTGTTATAATTTTTACTGTTTTCTTTCTTTAACTTGTATTATATTACTTCACTGACTATTGAATAAGGTAAAGTTGATGTGCAAGAATTCACTTTTAAAATATTAATACTGGTTCATATTTTCATTCTCTTTTTTATGGGTAATCTATACCTCTAGATTCCCATTTTTTATTTCATTTTTGAGATCTGATATTTGTGCAAACTTATATATGATAATTTTATTTATGGATACAGTGTTCAATATTAAATAATTATCATATCAGCACTTCTCTCACACAATCTGTGTTGAGATACTTCATTCACTTTCAGCTGCTTATAGACAATGGTTGCTACCACACTGCAATGAAAGTCTAGAAGATGTTTCTCTGGTAAGTTTTATAATTTGGAATTAGTTAAGACAACTGATACTTTCCCCAAGAACACATATTTCCTGAAACTCTAGAAATTTTCATTGATGCTATTTGTTATTGCTTCCCTTCTTGCCAAACATGTTGAGATCTATGACTCTTCTGTATCATTGTATTATCTTCTGAATTGCCACATGCTGGTATGTACAACCCTAATCATTTCTCTTTGACGTTCCATCTTCTCAGTCCACATGAATCCTATGAGGAGAAATGGTTTTCTGTCTTGGTCAATATTATATTTTCATGTCTTGCAATGTGTGTGCAACATAACAGGCTTTACCAGATGCTTATTTACTGATTATGTCGCTGGGTGCTTAATAGTCGCTATACACAAAAGCAGTATTTACTGACTAATATGCATTTGTATCACTTAATGTTCAGAGCATATACTATCATTTATAATGTGACTTTAATCTTTTCTATGTTTAATAATTTGTTTAAAGTTCTAAGGCTTGTAGCAGACAACCATACCTGAAGGTCTCTTACACAGAAATGAAATCAGCATAAGGGTATGTTAGAAATAGTGTAAAAACATTAGTACTGGGTTCACATTTGCTTTGGACTATTCAGTTTATGAAGTGCTATATTTTCTCCTTGTCTTTTCATACTTTGTCCTACTGGCTCTGGACTAGACATGTTATGAAGCAGCAAACGTTTACGATGATTTCTAAGATAAATTGAAACTAGCACAAATATAACTAAAGATAGAAATTAAAATATTTCCATGAGTTATAATGGCTTTGCATAGCCATAGCTATATATTTTGTTTTATTCATAGCAAATGAAAGTCATTGTTTTTTTAGCTAATCTTTCTCAGTATATAGCTACAAATGTGGTTAAAATTGTTGTATGTCTGTCCCGACCAGCGGGACCTAGTAATTCGGGAAGCCGAGGGGAACCCAAGCCTGAAAGGGAGAAATGGGCGAGAAAGAAGAGGGAGGCCAAGCAATCAGGGTGTCTTTGTCAAGGCCTCTTTAATGAACCGCAAAACATCTGGTTATGAACCCTCAGTGAGAGGAAGTAGGGAGGGGCTGAGGGGGATACTAGAAGCACAGAAAGAGAAAAGGTCATCCAGGGTGGAAGTCGACTCTTCAGCTTTCCTGGAATTCTGGTTTCCGCCCAGACCATTCCAGGTGTTCAGCCAGGATGAGAACCAGTTGGTCAGCCTTGTGTGAAGAAGGGGGGGGGGAGGGTTGCTGTAAACTGCAAGGTCGGTGAACTTTCAAGGTGAGGGCTGTTGAAACTCTGGTTTTCTAGGGTTTGGTCTCTGACATATCCCCCTTTTTTCTTTCTTAAGTTGGGGGGTGGCTATGGAAAGAGGGTCTGTGGACAGCCTGTTTTAGGCTATGTGGTTTTGCCCCCACCTCCAGGACTTCAGTAACTAGGCCTTTTTAGATCTTGGTAGGGCAGGGCCTCTGCCTTAGGCTATGTAAGTTGCACCCACTCCAGGCATCACATCCCACTCCAATGGCTTAATCAGGCTTAATCAGGTTGTGATCGGCATCCAGGTAGCAGACTCACAATAATCCCATCATGGAGTCACCCTGCAGCCAATAGGCGGTGTGCATCTGGCTCGTGGCACCACAATATTTCCCATCATTGGCTATTCCACAGCTTATGGCCCTCAGCCACTATTAGGAGCCAGAGGTCACCCTTCCTGTCATTGAAGTTTCCACAGCCTATGGAACCAAGAAAGGTCTGTGCCTTCAGCAAGGGTGGAGAACTGAAAGCCAATGGTTGTTACCTTTGCTTTGGTGAAAGAGAGGTCTTTGGCTGAGCCTCAGATGTCAGTCAGATGGTAGTGAACTGCAACTGGTCTGTTTAAGGCAGAATTGATCTGTGATTTAAGGAAACTGGTTAATCTGTTAAAAGCCCAGGGGCCAAATAAGAAAAGCAACAAAAGACCCACGAGGGGCCCCAAAAGGCTAGGGAGGAAGGTGGAGAGCCAGGGAGAAGTCTCAGCATCAGCATACTCTGGCAGCTAGCATGTTCCTTTAGCATCCTGTAGAAAGAACACAAACATGCCCTCTTCTCTACACTCAGAGTTTCCTGGCATTAAAATTTTTAAATTTTGGGGCATATAGAGATGTGATTGTCCCTTCTTTTATTATAAAAATATTGTAAAGTTCTATGGTCCTGTTCAATAATATCTTCCCTCTGCAAATTATGAGGAATCTCAGTAATATGACTAATATTAAATTGTTAATAAAACATCTCAAATGACTGACTATAATAATCAGTGATAATATTTGTCTTAATCTGATTTGGAACATTCAATATAAAAAATATATGTAAAAACAGTTATAACTAGAAATCTTGAAAAGCTGTCAATACTCATATGTATATTTTGATTAATTTTTTAAAAATTGCATTTGTATAAATAATTGTAAAAGTTAAGAATTAGTAGCATTAAAAAAGAAACAATTTCAAGCAATTGTAAGCCATGAATTTATATATATATACATATATATGTATATATATGTATATATATATACATATATATATATATATATTATTAATATATAAATCAAAAGTTTGATTTTTAACATTTTAAAAAGAACAGCTACAGCACCCAATTCAATTATCTGTGCCGAAGGAAGGGGACACTCAAAAGAATAAACATGTGATCTAATTATATGAGCTTTACTCCCATAGTAGATGTATTTTTATAGGATGCATGTATAAATCTATAACAATATAAAATATGTATAGAGGCATATTTTTAACAATTTATCTTTTAGATAACAATTATTAATTTCACCTAAAAAGGGCTTGCCATGTAATAGATCAACCATCAATGTTTTGTAATAACCAATTTGATTGCTGTTTGAAACGAGGAACAAATGTTTTTTTACCTTGAAAACAGAGGTTTAAGTCTTCCACTGGCAAGCTTAAGATGAGGTTAATATAAGATAAAGCCAAATAATATATCCTAACAACCTTTAAAAATCATATACGTTAAAATTCTAAAAGTCCATAGTGTTAGGAGCAAAGGCCTGTAACAGCATTCCATGAACATTATACACTGAAAAATTTAAGATCCTAGCTTCTTGTATTGAAACAGAGACAAAACATCTTTTGTCACTTAAGGTAAGGTTATTAGCCATTCCTTGAGGAAAAAAAAAAAAAAAAACCTTCTAATGAAATTGCTTTATTGCTTTTTTAAAGTTAGAAGCAAATGCTTTTTATAATTATCAGAATGTAAAGCAAAAAGTAACCCTCTACATCTATAATAATTTTGTATGGAGTAGACAGGCCAAATTTCATAGCCTTATTGAGCTTTCATAGATTTGAACTGCATTTCAAACCACAACTGGATAAGTATTTCAAGAATGTTCTTTAAGCCAACAACTCCCTAGTTGAGGCCTGCAAGGCAAAAAGACAAGCTTCCTTACTAGCTTCCACTGAGGCAGCCCCAAGCCTTGCATTAATTCAAATGTAAATTTTTGTTGTTGTTGTTGCCCAAGGACCCACCTACAGTCCTTGGCAAGGACATTCATTTTATGTGGTTCCTCAAATGTAACCTTCTTCTAATCTGAGCCTTTTATGTAAGACCAGACCCAAACCAGCCTGTCCAGTCCAGCAAGGACATTTTGAGGATTGACTAAGAAAAAAGAGCCTGTAATTCCAGGGTTCCCAGAAATATCCTACTTGTTTCTTAGTAGTCAAAGGAGCCTGTTTGATATCAAATAAATTTCCACTGAGATCTGCTTTTTAATCTTGGAGGGTTAAATTTTGCTCCTACCATTGTAGCCTATACACTTGTGGAAAAGTGGCAATAGGCCTATAATGGCCACAGCTGTATCACTCTTAGAATTATCTTAATTACAAAATATGTTAAGAATTGTGAGCCTTTAACCAGACTGTAAACTTAAAACTGCAGCCAATAACACTCTGGCAATTTTTATTGTAACTCAATTTTTCCTTGCACAACTGCAATTTTGGAAGCAAATCCCAATTTTAAACAATCTATATTCTTTAAAGTCAATGACAAACACATTATCTTTACAGCACAAGTTTTGTCTGCCTGTTCTTATGTTCAAGTGTAACTTATTAAAGAGACATTATTTTAAATCATATTTCTTAGAAGTCCAATCTCCAGGCCAAGATCCGCACAAAACACCATGCCAATTTAGAAGCATCTTAGAGGCCTGTATTTCCTGGGTTGCATCATGCCACGTGTAGCTAGGTAAGATGGCTCCGACACTGAATCAGTTTTAAACTAACCTTTTCTTAATAACACTATACTTTTAAAATCATAACCAATTAATTAATAACTCTATAGTAAAACCTTATACCATTAAGACCAATTAAAAACAAGAATAAAGCAAATACATGAATTTCATAAGTTAAACCAAAGTTTCCCAAAACTTGAGACTTCCTTCTCTAAAGCGGCTTTTTTTCTCCAGCTGTATTTTGACTCTTTCTTAAGAATGAGAGGCACCTTGAATTAGCTTCCTCTGTGTAAATCACAGAATAGCAGGATTGCCGGCAGATAAACCTTTTTTACCATTTTTTTCTTTTTAACATAAAACATAAAACAACCAATCATTCAGCCAAACAAAACAATGGAAAACACAAATTGACACACATATGAACAAGTTTTGGTACACCAAAGACAAACAACAGACGGAGAGGAAACTTGATGTCCCAAAGAGATCCAAGTATCTTAACCTGAACTAACGAGATCTCCAGTAGCTTTCAGAGAAGAAATAGGACTATCTCCCATTTTCCTGTCCTCACCAGGAGAGTTTTGAAATAGCTTCCAACCATTTTTTTTTCTTTCTTTCTTTTTTTTTTTTTTGATACCACGTCCTACACATGGAAAAACTGCTTTTCTAAAACCTGCTTTTTCTCTTGTTTAAGATTTAACAAGGGTGAAAGGGGGTGCCTAGGTGAACACACACACACTTGTGCAGAGAGGTGGGAGGGGAGGAGAGCCCAGGAATTTCTCTGCAGTCCAGGTCTTACATGCTGCCCATGAGCAGTTTTTCTCCGGCCGCCTCAGCAGCAGTCTCTGACTTTCAAAGAACATTTTCTCCCTCAGAGAGCTCAGCTTGGGCCAGATGTTCCTGCACTAACTCCATGGCTGCGGACAATTTTTTAGCAGGGAGGGATCTTATCTGCTTGGCATTTATGAAAAATGGGTATTGTACCCTAGGCCTGCACGATCCATCTTGGGAGCAGTAGCTACCGGCATGGGTCTCCCATGCCCATTTTTGCCTAGTCCCTGTCCAGGGAGATAGCCCTGGGAAAGCATTTGTTGAGCAATAACCTCATTGGGACTACACATAAGGACTTTCATTTGAGAGAGAATGTCTTTTCCCCAGAGGTTAATAGGCAGACCAGGGACCACGAAGGGCTGAGTAGAGCCAGTATTTCCCTCACTATTCTCCCAAGTCAGCAACTGTGAGCTCTGGAGAGTAATTTTTGATTGTCCAATTCCCTGCAGATGGGTCAGAGAGGCTTGCAAAGGCCAAGCGGTGGCCAAGCACTTTGCAAGATCACAGTAGAATAGGCACCTGAGTCTAAGATGCCCTAAAAGCATTTACCATTTATTTTAAGGATGATCTCTGGTGATTGCCTGAACCCAGTAAAGGTCTGAGAGACCTTGCTGAGAGGGGCTGCGCTGTGTGCCTATCGCCAGGTATAGGTTGGCAGGCCACATGGAGGGGCTGGAGCAAGCGGACTTATGGTAAGGAGCCGCCTCCTCCTCCATGGCAGCTGAATTCTCAAGACCTAAAGGCTCCTTATCATGGGGTCTCTTAAAGACTGGATTAATTAGTGGCATATCAGAGGGGGATGGATCCTTTGGGAGCGGAGGATAAAGAAAAGTCACAGGAGTGGATGGTGGGGACTCAGACCTATCTATAATGACTGAGGAAGGTTTTGAAGAATTCATTTTAGGGGAAAGCAAGGTCACCTAAGCTGCCCAAGACAAAGGGTGGAGGCAATATTCAGAGACCGACAAAAGCTGCTGTCTATCAGGGTCCTCATTCACATTCTCTGTTACATCACGAATGAGCCCCCAGTAAGAAAAAGCGGTGGCAGGAACAGTGTCAGGGCTCTGCCTGGTCAATTTTTCATTTAGTTCTCAATCCACTTTTGCCATTTTTTTATAGTGAATCTATGGTCCATCTATGATGAACCATCTATGATCTATAAAAAATTTTATCAAATCTTTCATTTTAACTCAACTCCCCTTTCGCTGAGAGAAGCTTTCAGGTCTCTAATGAAGACTGCTTCTTTAGAAAATGGTCCATTTCTTATGGAACGGAAATGAAAACTTACCCAAGGAAACTTTCTCCCATGAGCGGTGAGAGTGCCTCCTCCCAATGACTTTTTTACTGCAGCAACCTTCTCCTTTTGGGATTTCTGTCTGAAGAAGATTTGTACCTGGAGCCCCACATTGGGGGCTACTTGTCCAGACTGGTGGGAGATAGTAATTTGGAAAGCCGAGGGGAACCTAAGCCTGAAAGAAAGAAACGGGTGAGAAAGAAGAGGGAGGCCAAGCAATCGGGGTGTCTTTGTCAAGACCTCTTTAATGAACCGCAAAACACCTGGTTATGAACCCTCAGTGAGAGGAAGTAGGGAGGGGCGGAGGGGGGTACTAGAAGCACAGAAAGAGAAAAGGTCATGCAGGGTGGAAGTTGACTATGGCTAGAGGCATCTGCAGCTTTCCTGGAGTGCTGGTTTCGCCCAGACCATCCCAGGTGTTCTGCCAGGATGAGAACCGGTTGATCAGCCTTGTATGAAGAGGGGAGGGGTTGCTGTAAACCGCAATGTCAGTGAACTTTCAAGGTGTGGGCTGTTGAAACTGGTTTTCTAGGATTTGGTCTCCAATATATGTCGAGATTGGCTAACTGAACTTAGCATAAATGCTCAAGAAGAATATTCTATAGTAAGTTATGCCACTTTGTCCATTGTTGATATGGTGTCATAAAAGCATATATAACATAATGTTGTATATATAACATGTATATGTTGTATATATGCGTATATATGTATATATGTATACAATATGTAATGTGTACATAACATCTATATCATAATGTATAACATAATAATATAACAGCATAATAACTTGTCTTAACAGGCATGGTGTCATACTGTCAATTATCAAGTTTCTCTATTTAATGATAAGTAATTATATCTAATATTTAATGTTTACTGTATATGGTTGGTCAGCTGCATAGCAATTCTGAACATTGAGAAAGATCTCCTTCATACAGATTATAGGTGGAGATAAGAATGTATCTTTTTATGTTGTCTGTCAGTCTATTTATCTGTCATATACCTGTCTATTTCTTTTTATTTGTGACCATATTTTATCTAGCTTACATTTGGTTACTTCATATTTGTTCCATGTTTCTTATATACTTTTTATATTTCTTTTAATTAAACATATTTCTACTGCCATACAGTACATTCCCACCACAGTTTCTTCTCCCTCCACTGCTCTCAACTTTCCTGTCCTCCATATCTACTCACTCTCCATTCCCTCTTTAGAAAAGGGCAAGCCTCCAAGGGACAATAGTCAAACAAGGGCAAAACAAAATATAATAAAACAAGTCAAAGCCTTAATGTTGATCCTGGGCAACAAACTGTAATATGAAGAAAAGAGTCCCAAGATCAGGCAAAAGAGTCAGAGATATACCTATTCCCAATCATAGTAATTCCACAAAAATACCACATTTTCTTAATCCATTCTTCAATTGAGGGATAACTACATTGTTTCCAGATTCTGGCTATTACAAATGAAGCTACAGTTAACATGATTGAGCAAGTGTCCTTGTGGTAGGATGGTGTGTCCTTAGGGTAGCTGGGCCTTGTTGTAGATTGATTCCTGTTGCTGCCTGCAACTACTGCAAACTGATTCCTGGAAGAGAAGTTGAGGGATGGATGAGGAAAAGGCAAAAAGAATGAGGGCCAGAGGGACAGACAGTTCCCAGAGATCGAACCTTTGATAAATGTTAATCAATATATATCTTGGGAAAAAACCCTCCCTTCAGAGTCCAGGCTGCGTTCCGGGAAGTCATCTGGGCAGCTGGGTGGGTCACCTGCTTAATTCAGGAATTCACAGACCAGGAGGAACAATGAACTTCATCTTCACTCTGAGCACTCCACTCTAGGTGGAGCAGGATCCTGAATAGCACAGGAATCTCTTCTCAACAAAGGCTGGGGGAAGAAGTTCACCTTGACCAACTAAAGTTTACTCTGAGCATTCCACCCTAGGATAAAAATTCCTGCTGTTACCTACTTCCCTATTATGTCCTAATGTCAGATTCCTACCCAAGCCCTTGTCCTTGGCCAATGTCAAGTTCCTACCATGTGGCATAACATCCCAGTATGGCTTTGTACAGATTCCCAATTCTCTGACTATGATATTTTACTGCAGTATTAATTTCCATAGTGGCTGTACAAATTTGTACTTCTGCCAGCAATGGAGGAGTATTTGCCTTCTCCACATCCTCTCCAGCATGAACTGCCAATTGTGTTAAAATAGCTAAGATCAATAATACAAATGTTACATTCTTTTAAACATAGTGCTAAAAGAATTTGGTTATAGTGATATAAGCAAAGCTTTCTATTAGTTGCAAGTTACAGAAAACTCTGTGGAGCAGAACTGTTTACATGCTCTCTTCAGATGTTTATCTCTTATCTTTTCTGTATCCCACAGTGCACTACAATGACCCCAAAGTCATGGAGATAACACAGGAATTCTACATTCATTCTAATTCCCATTATCTTTACATGATTCCTCTTTATTCTAATCTTTGTGACTATCTTAACCTACTGTATAATTGTACTAAGGGTTTACTTAAAGAGATTCTAGTCTTTGTTAAACAGTCAAGGGTATCTTTTACAGTGACATTAGGTATTGCATTTTGTAGCTGCCTGCTTGGATTTTTCAGCAGCAGGTACTGACAGGAGGGTTTATATTAGAAAGACTTATCCAGGATGTTCTCCTAGGTGAAGTTAATAAAAAACTGTGAGAAGATGAAAAGGAGTTCTGGAGATGTCTGAGAACGTCTAGCCATCTTTTTTTTTTTTTTTTAAGTTGACACAAACTAGAAAAATTTGGGAAGAAAAGCTCAACTGAGAAAATGTCTACATAAGACTGGCTTATCAGCAGACATTTTATTTTAATGATTAATGATTAATGTGGGAGGGCCCAGTCCATGGTGGATGGTATTACACTTGGGTAGGTGGTCCTGGGAAATATAAAAGACCAAACTGAGGAAGTCCTGAGGAGGAATGTAGTAAGTATCCATGGTCTCTGCTTCAGTACTTCCTGCTGTGACTTTCTTTCTTGAAAGATGACAACCAGAAACCAACATAAACAGAGAGGAACCAGAGAAAAGCATCCTTTTCTCTCTTCTTGATCATCATATCTACCTTTGTATCTGCAATGTGGATCCATGTAGAAATTCACTTTCAAAAAGGTTCAGAGAAGTCTGTGTTGGGGGTCTAACACTGGACTGGAACAAATTGAATGATTCTTACTAAAGACATGAATTCCTGCATACACAACACAAATGGAACATAAGATGGCAATCTAAATTAGGCATAATTTTCACACTGAAGTTAACATCACTTGATGGTATACATATAAACTCTAGCTTCTGCTTGATTATAACACTAGAAAAATAAAGAAATATTAGGTGCAATACGTTTGTATGTACATATTATCTTCTGAAATACTAACAAGTTTGAGAAATGTTACATTATTACAAACATTTATGAATATTCTGCTTCGATTTTTTTTAATTGGGTTGGGGGTTATAGTTTAAATGGTAGAATGCTTTCTGGGCATGCAGGAAGCTTGGAGTTGCATGAGACCTTGACTCCAAAAAGTAAAAGAGAAAGTAAACTTGAAAATTCTCTCTTAATTTATTATGTATTGCTTGTTAAGTATCTGCATAAGTCCCAAGTGTGTTGTGCATACTACTTTAACTACATAGACACTGTTGCCATTTTTACTTTGTAGAATAAGCTGAGATGCAACAAATACAAATTTTATTGTTGTATATCTTAGAGTTTGAGTTAAGCACAGGTCTGCCTCTGTGAAAGAATTCTGTTCCCTTGGATGTGACATTACATGAGATGACTGGACCCATGTAATAATTATAAACACATGGGAAGCTCTAAAGTACTGTGTGGCAAGAAGATCAGTTTTCATTGGCTCGGAGCTTCAGACACCTCTGTGCAGCCCTTGCTTAATTTCTATCTTTTCTTCACTAACTGAGATTGTGAAAGCTCATCTTCGATTATGGAAAAGCTTTGTCCTGGGGCTTTTGTAAGAAGCTCCTTTGATAGATATAATTAAAAGGAGAGAATACACATGGGAGACACAGATGATCCACGTTGGCCTACTACCATCACCTGGCAACTTCATTTGTTTGTGAGGAAAAAAAGTTTAGCAATTATAAAACTTGGATATGCAATTACTAGGTGTCACAGTCCTTGTAGTTGTTAACAAGGCCGTTTTCAAATGTAAATATTGCATGCAATATCTATTCACAAAGGACTTTTCATCTGCCTTTGTAAATGAGAACTGTAAAAGTCTCTGCTGTTTACTGGGGAAGGAAGGGCCCTGCTCCTTACAGTGTTGTGACAGGAAATGCCTCTTTAGAAGATGAATGACATGATTCCTTCAAAATGCCTCTCATGTTTGTCTTCACCTCCTGTACTTTCTCAAAGTCCCTTGTTCCTATTATGACCATTAACCTTAGTCTACTGGGGGCTTGCTTAATGAAAGGTTTGATTTTTCTGTGCTTCTTGTAAGGAATAACAAGAATTTAAGATATTTAGTATAAATGTTTCTGGCTATGTATAATTAGTAAAGTTATAATGGTAAAGACATTATTGGTGTGACCTTTGTTGGTTTATTTATTTATTTATTCAATTCATAACAGTAACTTTTCATTCCTTTTCTGTTTATCTTCCATGGTTAGGTACATGCAGTGAATAAAGAAAGAAAATATACAAAAGAATATATTTATCTCCCAGCTAATTGTAGCCACCAACTTACCAGCAAGCATGTTCACCTTTTTGACCATAGACCATATGCACACCAGGACAACTATTAATATAGCACAGTAAAAAAAAAATCATAAAATTCCTCAAAACACTGAGTTTTATCTTATGTTGTTTTGTTTGTGATTATAAATTGTGGCTTTTGAATATTAACTTTGTGGCTAACAGCATGTGTCATGATGATGTCATTGGATAGTGTTGAGAACACCAGGAAGCACATTTCTACTCACCCACTGAGAGGAAGAGTCATTTCCCCAGGCCCAGGTGTCCAGTTTGGCTGGTCAGCCAGCAGAATACAGGAAAAGTGATCCACTAGGGTCAATTTGAGATGTTTAAGGTAAATCATATTTTCTGCTTTCTGTTTCATATACATCTCAGGATTACAGATGACAAGATATGTCATGCTAAGAAGAAGGCCAGCGTCACCACGTTGGTGAACCTTAAAAGGTAACTAGCTGGTGCCCTAATCCTTCAGCTATTTTAGACATGATGTCAACAGATGAGGGGAAAATGTGAAAATTGATACACATTCATGGCTGATATAATGCATAAACTTACATAGTTAGAGAATCCAGGTGTTTACCAAATGTTACACTAAATGACATATGTATATATACACACACTCTTTCTCTCTCACACACACATACACATACAAACAAGCACACTCATACAGTTGGTGAGTTGGTGAGATTAATAATTAAATCACTACATGAAGCCAAATAATTTACCTCCATAATGTAGATGGCCTTATTCAATCTGGTAAAGGCCTTAATGAAAACAACAAGCAGCCAGACACTGACTACTGGGGGAAGCACAATCCTTCCTACTCCTTCACACTGAGCATCCTTCTGACTTCTGGCCTGCCAGGCTATATGGCAGGTTTTGAACTTACTAGCTTTGACACCCCGTGAGTCAAATATTACATATACTCTACGGTTTTCTTTCTCTGAAGGACATTAATGAACAGAGATTAAAAGTCATTTTTAAAAGTCACTGGAAAAAAGGTCATCATTTAAAAGTCTTTGGAAATAATAGATACAATAGAGAAAACTGGAGACATATTCGTTCCAGATCATCCACTGGATATTTAGGGTTTGGACAGATTCCTGTTTGCTCCCTCTATCCCCAATTATAACAGGAAGCTGTCTTCCAAGTGGATGCAGACAAACATACAATGGCACAGCTTACTGCAGCTCTCAGCTTACTGGTATACTGCAACCCCAGGTTTCAGGCAGCATGCACTTATCACACTAAGCTATGCACACCACAAACCCCACAATGGGAGAAGTTGCTAAATGGTATCCTTTTATAATATGCCATGGAAATATAGCAGGTGTAGGAAACTGAGTCCCTCATACATTTCCCAACTTGTTTGTACAAGTGAAGGTGCAGGTTGGAAGAGTCAAGAGAATCAGAAATGATCGTCCCTGTCCTCACGTGGCTGATAGATCAGAATAGTTTTTGGATATTGACCTTGTATCCAACTCTGCAGCAGAGATGAAAGAGAGGAGATGCCATAGCAAAACCTTTGTGTGTCATAAAGACTGATGTCGTCAAGGAACCACTCCACCCAGTCTTTGGACATCTTGTGAGACATAACACCTGAAATGTCTTTTGTATGTTTTTAAAACATAACTTGCTACATTCTATGCATTAGCCTATGCACTTGCATCTGTGAGGAAATTTAATTACTAGATGAAGCAATGTAAGTGATTAATAATAATTGGTAATAAAATAGAAAATTTTTATTAACATATGGCTATGAAAGTTAGATTACTATTACTTTTTTAAAGTAAGAGTAAAGCTCATGACAAGAAACATACTTGTCAAGCCAAACTCCTATAGAATATATATTTGACATGAATAATTTTCATGGACATATTGTAAATGTTTTCCTTTTCCATTAAGCTCATCTTTATATTTTTAAGTGTTTCCATGAGGAAATGGGGACAACCAGAGGTGCTTATTGACATGAGGTTCAATAAAGCCATCTAGGCCAAGGTAAGAAGGATTGTTTCATATCACATCCCAGTACATTTGTCCAGAAAACGTATTCAGGATGAGGATTCACCAAACAAGCTCTGCACATTGGTAACTTACATGCCTGTTACCACATTCAAAAGTCTACAGGCAGTCAATGTGGATGAAAAGTAACCTGCTGAATGTCAAATAAAGTTGCAGAACTGCCTCTAAAAAACAAACAAACAAACAAACAAACAAAAAAACCAAACCAACCAAACAAATAAACTTGTTTCCAAATTTCTTACAAAAATTTTATTAGGCAGAACTTTTAGAGAAAATACAATTTAATATATTCAATAGTTTTCTAATAGTTAATTGAAAGCACATTGCTGATGATATGCCATTAAAACAAAACATAGTAGTTAAATATAAAATTTTAAAAATAATAAAACCTAATGTCTCACAGACATTATTCCTAATGGAGTATATATCTACTTCCTCTGTTCCTTGCAGCACATTTTCCTTAAACATATGTCGGCCATGAAGCTTAAGAATTTGCAACAAAATTCTGCCTCTGAAACCCCCTCAAACATTCCCTCCAGGTCATCTTCATTCCTACTTCAGACCTACTGTCTTCCAGACAACACAGAGTCAACACAACCACTGTCAACATTGCAGCTACTCTGCTTGGTCCATATCTCTTTGGGATACAACTCCATTTTTGATGCTCACCTAGTATTCTCCCAAGTTCTACTTTTACAGCCATCCTTGGAGCTGGATACACAATCCTATTGATAAAGCTTCCAAAGTCAATCCTCTTCTCCTGCTTGCTGGCCTACCCTTCCCCACTTAGAATATCTGGAACTGCTTATCTCCTTGTACAATGCTCAAGTCCAAGTGGATCAAGGACCTTCACATAAAACCAGATACACTGAAACTAATAGAAGAGAAAGTGGGAAAGAGCCTTGAACACATGGACACAGAGGAAAATTTCCTGAACAAAATACCAATGGCTTATGCTGTAAGATCAAGAATTGATAAATTGGACCTCCTAAAATTACAAAGGTTTTGTAAGGCAAAGGACATTGCCAATAAGACAAAATTGCAACCAACAGATTGGGAAAATATCTTTAGCAACCCTACATCTGATAGCGGTCTAATATACAATATATACAAAGAAGTCAAGAAATTAGACTCCAAAGAACCCTACTAAAAATGTGGTACAGAGCTAAACAAAGAATTCTCAAGTGAGGAAACTTGAATGGTCAAGAAGCATCTAATGAAATGTACAATATTCATAGTCATCAGGGAATTGCAAATCAAAACAACCCTGAGATTCTACCTCATATCAGTCAGAATGGCTAAGATCAAAAAACTCAGGTAACAGCAGATGCTGGCAAGGATGTGGAGAAAGAGGAACACTCCTCCACTGTTGGTGGGATTGCAAGCTGGTACAACCACTTTGGAAATCAGTCTGGTGGATCCTCAGAATATTGGACCTGAGGACCCAGATATACCACTCCTGGGCATATACCCAAAAGATGCTACAACATATACCAAGGACACATGGCCTACTATATTCATGGCAGCCTTATTTATAATAGCTAGAAGCTAAAAAGAACCCAGATGTCCTTCAACAGAGGAATGCATACAGAAAATGTGGTACATTTACACAATAGATTACTACTCAGCTGTTGAAAACAATGATTTTATGAAATTCGTAGGCAGGTGAATGGAACTAGAAAATATCATCCTGAGTAAAGTAGCTCAATCACAAAAGAACATACATGGTATGTACTCACTGATAAATGGGTATTAGCCCCCAAACTGGGAATACCCAATATACAATTCACAGACCACATGAAGCTCAAGAAGAAGCAGGACCAAAGTATGGGCGCTTCAGCCCTTCTTAGAAGGGGTAACAAAATACTCACAAGAGCAAATACTGAGACAAAGTGTGGAGTAGAGACTGAAGGAAAGACTGTCAAGAGAGTGCACCACCTGGGGTTCCATCCCATATAAGTCATCCATCGAATGCAGACACTTTTGTGGATGCCAAGTTCATGATGACAGGATCCTGATATAGCTGTCTCCTGAAAGGCTCTGCTAGAGCCTGTATCATACAGAGGTGGATGCTCACAGCCAACCATTGAACTGATGATGGCGTCCCCAATGGAGGAGTTAGAGAAAGGACAGAAAGAGCTGAAAGGGTTTGCAACCCCATAGGATGAACAACAGTATCAACCAGAGTCTAAATCACCAATCAAGGAGTACACACAGAGGGACCATGGCTCCAGCCTTATATGTAGCAGAGGATGGCCTTTTTGGGCATCAGTGGCAGAAGAGGCCCTTGATCTTGTGATGGCTCAATGCCCCAGTGTAGGGGAATGCAAGGGCAGGGAAGTGGGAATGGGTGGGTGGGTGGGGCACACACTCATAGAGTCAGGATGAGTAAGGATGGAATCAGGGGGTCCTGGGGAGCGGTGATCTGAAAAGGTAATAACATTTGAAATGTAAATAAATAAAATATCCAATAAAAAATTAAAAAATAAAATAGATTTTTTAAATTAATCTGAAATTGTGAATTCAACAAGAACTTCAAATATCAGAGTGATCAGAACCTATCTTAATTAGTACTTCTATTGCTGTAATAAAAATTCCATGGAAAATTTATAAAAGTGAGGAAAGAATTTATTTCAGTATGCATGTCCATTATAACAGTCATTCATGGAAAGAAATCAGAAAAGACATAGTGCTGGAACCTGGAAATAGAAAGTAATACACAGACCACAGAGAAATGTTGCTTACTGGAATGCTTTCTTTGGCTTGCTCAGATTATTTTCATCTGTTAGGACCACTACCTTCTGAGAGTTGACAGCACTCATCGTTAGCTAAGCTATTACCCACAGACTTGCCCACAGGTTTGCCCATAGGCTTTCCTACAGAAAGACCTGGCAGAGTCATTTTTTATCAGTTGAGGTTTCCTCTTCTCAAATGACTCTAGCATGTTTCAAATTGACATAAAACTACCAAGTGCAGAGAATACCCAAGCCCAGAGAGGCCTCAAGACCCAAATCAATCAACCAAATATTAAATTGGTCTACAACCTGATAGATTGAAGTAACAGCCATCAAAGGAACAAATAACTCAAAATACCACAAAAATTATAACTCCATATGCATAGATAATGTCACAGAAAGACAAACATAAACAACCAATACATCTCTATAAGAAACCAGCATCCATACTATAATATTCCCTTAGAAAAATAATTTTGTTGAAGCACCAAAAAAGAACTTAAAACAGCAATTATGAGTATGCTCATAAACTTAAAGAAAGTAATTAAATGACTCACTGAATACTGTAAAACAAAGAGTTAAATAAAATAATAAAATCAATTTTAGATATAAAATTGAATTTAATAAGGAAATATGATCATTCAAGAATTCCCAATGGTTTTAGTTTCTGAAGGAAAGACATACACACAGCCTGTATATGCCTTATACAGAAGAATAGCTGGGCCCTTGTGAAGCTCCACATGGTTAATCCGGAGTTATTATTTATTAAATTCTATGTTTTATCTTGCCTGCTCTGAACACAGAGGGCTGCCCAACTGGGCTGCACTTTGAGCCGTGCTCTCCTAGCTCCTTCACAAGGTGGCCATGCCTCTTGGTTCTGCCCTCTTCTCAGGCGTGGCATCTCTCTTCTCCTCCACAGTGTCCCACTTCTGTCTATCCTTTCCAGCTATTGGTTGCTGGTATTTTTATTTACCAATCAGAACCAAATAGGGACAGGTTGCCAGAAGCTAAATGCAGATACTCCAATAAGCAGTTTTGGCAACCCAAAATAACATTAGAATACAGCAGCTTTAGGCCAAATCCCTGAGCAGCTGACTAAAACTCCAGCGGACTGTTAGTGGAACCAGTAGCCATATAGGCTGTGTTATCAGATTCACCTCATCCATTTGTACAGCATAGGCACAAGTCAGTGGTCAGCAGAGAAAAGGCCAAGAACAAACTATTTGACCCTCTGCTATTGCTATTGCTACAATCAGAATGCACAATATCTATACGGACAATCTGTAGATGAGAGATCATGAGTGCATTCCCACATTTTCTGACCTGGTGCTTTCCCACAAAGTGCTTTATGTCACATTTCCTTTGATAAATGACTCAAAAAAGGAGTCCATTAGTAGTCCTGCTGTTGTGTAGAACTCCATGAAGAACACGTTCTTCTTGTTGTTCAAAGATAGGGGAAGTGTCCTTAGGAAAAGATCCACATGAGTTCTAGTACTTTACTAGAAGCTTGACTGGTTTTTGAGCAGCATCTAAAAACAGACAAACAAAAAAACCCCAAAAAACAAAAAAACTAAGAGCTGAGTATTAGTGACCTTAGGTCATACATTTAAAAGCATCTATGTGTGGCTTTGTCTGAACACAAAAATTTCAGACCATTCCTATGCCTCAGGTAGGTAACATCAGAGAACATCTAGAGCAGATGCAGGACACCTCTTTCAGGAATAAACTCTGCTGGTGGAGGTTAGCCAAGTCTTGTTGAACAAAACATGACAGAAGTAACTCATAGAGAAAGGGAAGGAGTGAATGTATCCACTTGTGAGCCTGATTCCCAGCCAGGACAGACAGACTAAACTGCAAATACAGAGCTACCCATAAGCACAGATGGACACTTTTCTTTGGATGTGTCAACAGAAGGATTTGTCAACAATTTAGTGTTGAAGTGATATACTTTTGAAGGGATGTTTTATTATCTTTGTTAAAATTAATTCATTCTGCAGAGGTTTATCCTTCCTACCTATAGCTTCAGCTCTTAAAAGTCAGAGAATGTTGGGTCTCCTTGAATAACATTGGCCATTGTTCCTTCACAAATCTATTTCACAGCACAGCAGGGAGGAAGAGCAGGATAACTCTGGCAATTGTAAGAAATTACTTTTATATTTTTTAAGATTATAATGTCATTATATCAATTGTACCTTCATTTTCTCCCTGCTCCAAACCTCCTATATTCCCTACTGTTCTCTTATGGATTCATGTTTTGTTATTTTGTTTTGTTTTTGTTTTTCAAAGAGATATGTTCCAAACTACTTTGTCAATAGTTTTGCTGATATGTACTGATAACAACTAAAAAGCTATGATCTTGAATCTTTGAAATAGTAAACACATGTAAAATAAATTAATGAGCTCTAGAAATTCAAAGCTTTATAGCAACAGTTGAAACCTCAATAGAGAATTGGAGGGAAAATTGTAGAATTAAAACAGGTGGAGGAGAGCGATTTTATTTGTTGTGATTTGAGGTTTCCCTGTTTTGTTGTTTACTAGATCAGTAAAAGTTTGAAGATACAATTATATAAAGTGTGATATTTCTGATATGAAATAGCTTTATTTATTTATTTATTTATTTATTTATTTACTTATTTATTTATTTATTTAAAACTTCATATTTTATTTCCCTCCTGGTTCACCCTCCAGACTGTTCCACATCCCATACCTCCTCCCCTCTCCCCTGTTTCTACGAGGATGATATCCCCACCCCCATATTCCAATCCCACCTGACCTCTAAATTCCCTGGAGAGTCCAGTCTCTTGAGGGTTAGGTGCATCTTCTTTGATTAAACCCAGACCTGGCAATCCTCCACTGTTTATGTGTTGGGGGCTTCATATCAACTTTGTTTGCTGCTTAGTTGGTGTTCCAGTACCGGAAAGATATCTGGGGTCCAGGTTAATTGAGATTTCTGGTGCTCCTATAGGGTTGCCCTCCTCCTCAGCTTCTTCTAGCTTTTCTTAATTCAACCACAGGGATCGGCAGCTTCTGTCCATTAGTTGAGTGAAAATATCTGCATCTGACTCTTTCAGCTGCTTGTTGGATCTTTCAGAGAGTAGTCATGATAGGCCCCTTTTTGTGAGCACTCCATAGCCTCCATAATAGTGTCAGGTCTTGGTGCCTCCCCTTGAGCTGAATGCCACTTTGGGCCTCCCATTGGACCTTCTTTTCCTCAGGCTCCTCTCTATTTCTATCCCTGCAGTTCTTTCAGACAGGAACCATTTTGGGTCAGAGTTTTGACTGTGGGATGGCAACCCCATCCTTCACTTGATGTCTTTCTGCTGGAGGTGGGCTCTACAACTTTCCTCTTCCCACTGTAGAGCATTTCATCTAAGGTCCTCCCTTTGAGTCCAGTCCTCAGGTCTCTTGTACATTCTGGAGGATCCCCCCACCTCCGACATCCTGATGGTACTTGTTTCCTTTCTTTCTGCTGGCCCTCAGGGATTTCAGTCATTTTTCTCGACCCAATACCCGACATGTGCCTCTCTCTTCCTCCATCCCCTTTCCCTCCTAACTCCCTCCCCCCCCTCGTGATTTCTTTCTTCTCCCTCACAAGTGGGACTAAGGCATCATCACTTGGGACTTTTAGCTTGTTAACCTTTTTGAGTTCTGTGGGTTGTGTCTTGGCTATTTGCCACTTTTTTTGTTTGTTTGTTTGTTTTGTGCTAATATAATACAGCTACTGTCTAGCTGAAGTCATTTTCTTGGGAATGTCATGATCACAGCCACACAAAAATGCCCAGTGAAACAGCTAGATTACTTCCATTTCACAATGTTTGTACACAATGCACCAGTGAACATGGATGTGCAAATATATCTCTACTGTTAATTTACTTTCCTCCAGCTATATCCAGGTTGATATAGCTGCATTTTACTGTAGTCATGTAGGCAATTTCATAGGGTCTCCATATTTTACCCATTTCATGAGCCCTCCTTCCCTTTTCAGTAGTACTATAGCACCCCCATTTTCTATTCTCTTGTATTCAGCTTTCCTCTTTCTGCTTCTTTCCTACTACCCACTTGTTATCCACCCCTTTTTACTCTTTCCTTAAATTTTGGAAAATGTCACTACATCAAGAATTCAATATACTTGTATGTTGATCCATACTGTGAAAGTTTCATGTCACACAAGAAATATGTGAAATCAGTAATCAAATTCGCATAAAGAATGCTGTAAGGAATTCTAGAGAAGACTGGCATACATAAGAGGCTTAGTAAACATGCCTTGAGGTTGATAGGCTTTCTGTCTGGCTGCTTTTGTAAACAGCAGAGCCCTGTTCTCACTCTTTTGTTACCAAGCAATTGTGTGGCTTTGTATCAGGCCTCACCTGCCACTCTGCTTCTCCACTCCATTTTGTAAGGACTATTATACCCACTGATTAAAATGACAGGCAGAAGGGATTTTATACACCTCAGCTTGAATTATGTTTCAGCTAAATGATTTATGTGATATTTTTCTATTTGATTAAAGCATTTCAATGTAATCTGAAATACATGTTCTAATATCATGGAGTAAATAAAATATTTTAAGATTCTATATAAAATGTACTTATCAAGTATCAGGGAGAAGTAAAGCTGTCACTTTGAACATAATGACCCACTGATAATAATAAAGTACAGTAAAGACATGGATGCCAAAAGAAATGGTCCACCTGACTACAGCCAAAAGAAATTTGAAAAGTAAAACTGTCAGGAAACTGATAATTATTACTGCTACCAAGTGAGCACATATTTAATAACTGGTGACACTTTTTACAATGACTCAACACAGAACCTTGCTCCTTGTATGTTTCCTGTTAAAAATACAGTATTTGACATATGATATTGATTTATTATCATGGTCCTCCTGGGCAAAAGTTCTTTGTATAATTTGGGTCAGATGAAGGTTGTCTAACATATCCTGAGGCACCCAGGAGCTTTCCAATGCTTTAGAACAGGAACAGCAGACAGGGCTTATTAAAAGTGCCTGGGTATTGTTTTGACTATGAAATTACTTAAACATGGTACATACAGGTAAAATTCCTCAAGACAGGCAATTACTATCCTTCATATGGAAGGAGAACTGAAAGAAGAGAAGACATAGACACTGATCATTTTTGGCCAAATTAATATATCAGACCATAGGCATCTGGAAAGTGGCTTAAGAATCTCACAGGGTTACAATTAAATTTTGTGGAGTGTGAAATTCATAGGTATTGAATCCAGAAATAATGAAGAACAACTGTATTGTTGATTGAGATAAAAATTCAACGTTATTCTCTTAAGTATGAGATTTTGAAACATATCTGTGATATAAGATACTTTCTAATTGATGGATTACTATACTGTGTGGGTGCCCAATGAACCTCACAGTAAACATGCTAAATATTAATAGAAGTGCCACAGTAGATTCAACAATTGCAGGAAATTCTAAAACATTGTGTTGTTGTTGTTGATCCATGTATTGGAACCATTACTAGCCATAGATTTCACAGTGTTTAGTCCTATTTCCAGACTAGGACATAAGACTTTAATTAAATTCTCCCCACATATTTTTCAGTCACAGAAGAAACCTACTTTGTTTTTCCATCTTCTATGCCTTTACCTTTTATATTAATCTGTTACCATTGAATTATACCCATAGTCTTCCCCTGAGAGAAATAAGCAAGCACACTTGTCTAACCTAAGTGATTAAAATACAACCATTTAACAGGGTAGGCATCAGAAAATCTACAGGTCAGTTTTCAAATCTATGATTGGGAAGTAAACTTGAGCCAAATATAAACAGAATGAAGAAATCCAAGAATTTCTACCCAACATGTGAGGTTTATTCTTTATGACACTGTTGCTTTTTCAATTTGAAGTTGCATAATCTTTCAAAAAAAAACCCCTATCATCTAGCAACATAAAAATTTGTGTTTAAGTACAGGAGTCATTTCTACATTTTCATTGGTATAAATGGTAGGTTTAATTTAAATCATGAAGAAACTTTAATCTTGCATTATATTTATTATAATATACAGATCAAGGATCAAGGGTAAAAAAAAAAAACAGTTTCACCATTTAACCTCTTCGCAGAAAGATTTCTTTATTTTTACTATTGATTTATGATTCAACAGTAATAAACTTAGTCTCAACTGCATGAGCTGTAACATCATTAAATCATGACCCTGCTGACATGAAGTTTGTTTTCTGTTTTGTAAAAAATGACTTGCTGACAAAGAGATGCTGAACAGGCATTACTGTGTCTTTGTTTCATTTTTTGTACTCACGTGTCAACTCACAAATCCACAAGGCAAAAACCACAGTGCTGACAGCGAGGATCCTGATTTCTTTCATTTCATCTTGGATACAGATGTGAAAATGTGCTTACTAGTTCTCGAGTGTTTGAATAAGCTATGAATGCTGATTTCACATAAGCACAGCAAAATAATGGTTGTGTGTCACTTCAGTGAGAAAGTACTTATAAATCTATTTGCTCACTGTTGAACTAGCAGAGAGTATTGCATAGACAGTGGTGGCCCTGTTGTAAGACCAGCCGCTTTGCCATAGCAAAGAAAACCAAGATATTGTAACCCTTGTACTAAATGGTAGGTGAGTCTCGGAGAGCAAAAAAATTTTTGTTTGTACAAGAAAATTACTTGGCAGTGACAGAAATTCATTTCAAACCTTTCAGGAAGTGTTGTATGACTTCCCCAGAGATCTCTCCAGGGGTCACAAGAGAAAAGGGAAACAAACCTGGCCCTTCTATTTTTGCTGGAAGGAAAGAAAATTAATATAGGGGAATTGGAGCTGTATTCATTTCACTCAGGAAAACAAGCACTTGCTGATAGAAGTGCCTGTTCTGAGACCCTTTCATCTCGTTCTACTTCTTTTGACCAGGTCTGCTCCAAATGATAGCAAATATTAACCCTGCCTTGTCATATCAAAAGGATTTCTGCATTTTCTTCTTCTAACATAACCTTCTGTTTGATTAATCAAGGACATCAATATTGTTTTCTTTACCTTCTAAAGTAGTTGGAAACTTATTATTTAGTCAAATAGTTTCTGATTTAATTATGTAACCACTCAATATGAGCTTACAGACAGATGTATACAAATTTAATGGTTACAAAAAGAAACTGTAATATTTAAAATCTGCTACTAAGGGTATTTACAGTTAACATATGATAGTGGCTATCAACAAGGATTTCAAGGAAAAAAATAAACTCAAAAATAAAGGTATTAATACTTTAATCTAGAAATGATATTATTAACCTTTAAATCTTACAGTGGTTTTTATAATACTGTTTTGAGTGTTTGTGTGTGTCATGTGCCTGTGTGTGTGAGCATTTGTATGTGTCCAGGCGCACCTATGTATGTATGTGCACTTGGCTGTAGAGGTCAGAGGCTGATGTTTAGCATCCTCACTCTCCACTTTATATATGAGGCCAGATTCTTTGAGTTGAACACAGAGCTCATTGATTTGGCGGGTACAGCTACCCAGAATTCTTTAGTTATCTCAGTCTCAACATCTTGCCTTCATATCCATGGAATGCAGGCAGTTTTATCATTTTGCATTTCCATAGATAATGGGAATCCACAGGTCAGTGTTTGTGCTTGCATGGCAAGCACTTACTACTTTGAGACATCTCTCTAGTGTAACAGAAAATTTTAAGTTACTAAAAGATTAGTAACTGTGAAAGTCAGTTCTTAGGGGAGGGTTTTAGGTCAATTCAAGCCCAGTGAGTGCTCAGTCCCTTGTCTGAAATACAAAGGATTTTCAGTAGGGATTTAGTTTCTACCTCTAGGGGGCAACCAAGGACAATAGGGTGTAGTGTTTTGGGAACCTCTTGGACAAGTTTGACTAAACACTAGAGAAGAAAGCTTCTCAGACCTGGTGCTGGCGAATTTTCAGATGTTCTTTTGCACTTGAAAGTATTATTTTCAGCTTAGATGAGAAAGTTCAATCTGAACTGTATGTGTATACTTACACAGAGAGTTATCTGCATTATAATTTTTTTGTTTGTTTGCTTTTGGGTTTTGTTTTGTTGGAATAGTTAATGGTACAAATCCTTTTGACATCAAAGTCTGACCCTTCTTTCTCTGTCTGTATCTGTATCCCACTTCTTTCCTAATGAGATTCCTCTTCCCTATTTTCTTCCAAGTTCTCCAAAGAAGTGATTTATACACTGCTATTCCATTCTCAATTACTCTCCCACCTTACCCCACAGCTCATACCAAAAATGATTGCTTTTGGTTTTTCTGGGGCCTTCAGTTACTCTAGGATATGCATGTATTCATAGTTGAAGATTTGGAGACAGGAGACTCCCATGAATCAGAACATGTGACATTGGTCTTTAGAAGTCTGCATTATCTTAGTCAGTATGTTCTTTATAGTCGCACAATTTTACCTGAGGACTAGATTTGGTGGTACCATAAGGTGCTATAAATGTTTCTGAAATAAGGAGGCAACCAATAGACCTACACAGCTATGATTCCCATGAACTACAACAATGACCAACATGCCATAATAAACCTATGGGTACAATGATAGCATGCACACCATGGTAGTAACACAAACTCTCTGAATGGATATAAGACCTGCTCAATAAGAGGACATCTACCTGTGTCTAGTGGTCATGATTTTGGAGAAAAATCTACAATCACCCACTTTATTGATGCAGTATAATGCATAACTACATTTTCCCCTTATGAAGGAAACATCTCTGTAGTACAATGGAATATTTTAAGTTATTAAATGATTAGTTATTAAAGTATTAAAGACTGAGCAGGTTTTATTTACATACACACACACAATTAATGAAAAAAGTGATACATTTTCAAGAAAACAAGATGTATATCAGAGGGTGTAGAAGAAGGAATGAAGGGAAGTGATATTATATTATAATCTGAAAAAGAGGAAAAATTAAAAATTAAATGATCTAGTTTTCTAAAGAGACTATTAAAATATTAATACCTTCAAAAAGTAAAATAAAAAGGTGGTACTAGGCCTGGTATTGCATGCCTATAAAACTAATTATTGGGGTAACTGAAGACAGAAAAAAATCTATACTTCAAGGATTATCTTGGTTATAAATGAAATTGATGGTCAGCCTGAGAAAATTTATAAGACACCCTAATAAATACACAAAGAGAAAGCAAAAGAAAATTCTAGGACCGTAGCTCCATAAGTGTGTAGTACTTGTCTAGGATTTATGAGATTCCAGGTTCAATGCTCTGTACCACAAAATAAATAAATTAATAAATATAAAATATATATTAAAATATTTAAAATCATATAAATACTTGAATTCTTAATAAAATATAGCCAGCACAATAGTTTTAAATAAGAAACACTAGAGGGGTGAGGTGGGAGTGGGTGGTGGGTGGGCAGTACCCCAGATGTGTGGGCAGTACCCCTTTAAAAGCAAAGCAGAGTGGGAATGGGAGGTTTGCAAAGGGGAGACTGAGAAGTGGGAGAAGATCTGACATGTAAATAAATAAAGTAATCAAACCAAAACCAAAACCAAACCAAACCAAAACAACAACACAAAAAAAAAAAAAAAAAAAAAAAAAAAAAAAAAAAAAACCTGTGGAGTAATTTAGCTTCTCAGATCTTCCACTTCCTGTGGCCCACAGATAAGAGCCCAATAGGATTCATCCATGCACCCCACACTCCCTCTGTCCACATATCTCTTGCTGCTAATCAGTAAGAACTTTATACCTAGAATTCTCTGCTCCCATTTAATTGTTGTCCTATTTCTACAAGGAAGTAGCCAAACACCATAAGCTCAGGACCACAGCACCACACAACTACCTAACCTGCAAATGTAGAAATTTCAGAGTAAAGCACACAAACAGCACCCAAACTCAAAACAATTCAATTCCTTCAGAAACTATCAATTCCACGATAATAATTATCAATGAGAGCAATTCTACTTCCAACCCAAAACTTTCAGAGAATCATAATAAATATGTTTAAACAACTTCAACACAAAAATATGAATAAAATAACGATGTCAATGCAAGGTATAAAAATAGAATTCAATAAATTGATAAGATAATTGATGAAATGCCAATTGTGTTATTGGTTTCAGTTTCCAAGTATTTTATTGATATTTTTGCACCTATGTTCATAAAGGATATTGGCCTACCTGTCTTTATTGAGTCTTTGTGTGATTAAGATATCAGGGTAAGAGTAGCCTCATAAAATAATTGTAAAACATTTCTTCAGTTTCTATTATGCAGAATAATTTGAACAGTATTGAATTAAGTATTCTTTGAAGGTCTAGCAGAATTCTGTACAGAATCCATATAGATCTTGGCTCATTTTGTTTGGGAGATTTGTAACTACTGTTTCTCATTCACTGAGGCTAATTGGTCAACCATTTAAAATGTTTAGTTGACTCTGAGTTAACTTTGATGATATATATATATATATATATATATTTCATCATTGTCTTCAGATTGTCTGGTTTGGTGGTATTCAGTGTCTTGACTGTCTTTATGAGTCTATGAGTTTCCTTGGTAGTATTTGTAAAGTCCTCCTTTTCATGTTTAATTGTTTAAATTTGCATCTTCCCTTTCAGTTAAATTGACTAATGGTTTGTCAATATTTTAAAGGTGATTGAAGGGCAAGCACTTCATTGCATTGATTCTTTTTATTGTATTTTGCCTCTAATTGATTTCATCCCTGAGTTTGATTATTTATGATATATACTTTTTTGAGCCATTATTTCTTTTTGTTTTAGAATATTTAAGGTCTACCAATTATTTACCAATATTAGTTTTCTCCAGCTTTTTTAAAAAGCACATAGTGCTGTAGACTTGCCTCTTAGAATCTCTTTTATTGTGACTCAGAATAAACAAACAGAAGACAAAACCATATGACCATCTCATTAGACACAGAAGGAGGATTTAACAAACTTCAGCATTTTTTTTCATGGTGAAAGTCCTGGAAAGAATGGGGTTAAAAAGAACCAGCTCAATGCAGCAAATGAAATTTACAGGAAGCTCACAGATAGCATAAACCAAAATAAATAGAAATTCAAATTATTTCCACTAAAATCAGGAACACGATAAGGAAGCCCACTCTCTTCATCTAGTACTTAAAGAGTTCAAGTACTTCAAGTTAGAACAATAAGACAATGGATGAAGATCAAGGGGATCCAATAGGAAAAGAAGAAATTAAAGTATCCTTATTTGAAAACAATAAACATTATTCATAAAGGATTCTAAAGACACTGTCAGGAAATTTCTTCACCTTCAAATGGCCCTTAGATATCCCTCCACATACTCTCTGCATTACTTCTCACATTCATCTTCCTCCTCATCTAATTCCTCCAGTCCACTATTCCCATATAATACATGGAACGATATCCTTAAGATATTCTTTTCTCTTCATCATTTCTTATACTCTAGCTAAGTCCTGTGAATAAATAGATTGCAACATGTATATAAAATCTTGAAAGCTAACATGTCCATATTAAAAACCATACAATATTATTCTTCTTGGGTTTGTATTACTTCACCCAGTATTATTATCTTCTAACTCTATCCATTTACCTGTACATTTTATAATTTCTGATTTAAAATTTTCTTTGTGTAAATATATATTTTAATTATCCATTTAATTGATTAGCACATACATACATACATACATACATACATACATACATACATTTTTATTCCCAATTTTTGGCAATTATGCTATCAGCAGTGGACATGGGTGAACAAATATTTCTATTATAGGATTTGGGGTCCCTGAGTTATATGTACAAGTGTAGTAAGATTGATTCAGTTGGTAAATTAAATAAAGGTGGTGACAGCTTTGCAACTAGATCATTTATGCTTCTTAGTAAAATCTTCAGCAAAGAATTGGTTACATTTTGTTGTGTCTTTCCCAAGGGGTTACATGGAAACTCCCAACATCTCAGGCTACTGCTGTGGCTATTGATTGCTCTCTGGAAACAAATAGCAAGGCACTATTGTTTGTATTTCATCAAAATTAGAGAATTTGATCTGTTGCCTACCTAGGGGCTTTCCTTTTACTGACTATTGTTCATGGTACTGAAAAGTACTCTACATGATACTAGAGGAGAAAGGTAATCAATCCAGCTATGAATCTACTATTTATGTTGCTGGTGCAATGGAGGTAATATACTGGTGCAATATTGTGGCACAAAAGTGTGGAGTAAAGTGCCATTCCCTGATTGGGTATAAAGTCAATCTATGAGATGGAACATATGTCCAACAAAAATGGGATATATGACATGGAAAGGAGCTGAAATGGAAAGACCACGTGACTGGGGAAAATGAAATACATTTGTATGATAAAGGAACATAGCAGTAAAATAATTCATAATGACATTTTGCTCTAGCAATGGATACGTGTCTTGCTCATCAATTTTCAGAGAAGCTTCTTTTTGCCATTGTAGTGTTACTATACAGAGACCCAAATAAGGAAAATATGAAAAGTGTTAGAAACTCTTAAAGCACTCAGTCCTAAGTGAATACATTCTTCAAACTCATACTATCAAGACTCTAGGATCTATGATGAAATGGAGGTTAAACGATTGTACGAAGGTGAGGTAATGGATGACTCCAAGTAAACAGTGTTTTCAGATACAAAAATACTGATGCACATATTAATTTACTGAGACTGTGACAGTATGTGCAAATTAAGCTAGGAAAGGCCCCCGTCAGAGATGTGAAAGTGAAAACAGCACCCATGCTTAAAAAACAACAACAACAACAAAAGCATTTGTAATATTTAAGTGCTGGCAAAAAAATAGTTTTCTCCAAAGGATTCTAACAGAGTATATTAGCCATACTTCGGGTCAGTCACAGGCAAAGGAGTATTTGGCCAGCAAAAACCAAACCCCGTGTTATTATTGTAGACTGTTTGGATCACATTCCCTTTTTTGGCATGCTATTGTTTTATTGATATTTTGCTTATATAATTTTCCATTTTGTATTTTTCTCATTTTTGTGTGTTTCATATTTTTTTTGTTTAATTTTAAAGAGAAAGTGAATGAAAAGTCTTGGAGATGCACAGTTTGGAGGATATGGAAGGAGATGGAGGAAGGGGATAGTATGATCGGAATATATGAATGAAAAAGTTTTTCAATTAATAAAAAGACACAAAAGTGTTGAAAAGAATGTTCTAGAAGCAGTGGAAGAGCTAGAAGAAAGAGAAACATTGGACAGTGAATATAATCAATGTAAATTATATATGTATGTATAAAGTTGACAATAAAATAAGAAAAAAACAAACTGAAAATTGCTAGAAATGAAACATTTAGTAAGTCAAAGAAAACCCCCAGGAAAAGTTTTAATAATACAGTAAGTATTTAGGTGGAAACTGTAATATCAGCGCTGGAACAAAAAGGATAGAATTGTATTTCTCAGCAAAACACAATAGTGAATTTATAAAAACCCATGCATCAGACATGAGAGAGTTCTGAAATACAACAAAACACATAAAATTCAAATTATAGCTTTAGGGGAACAAGAATAACATAATGAACACTTATAATATGTTCTAAGTAAAGTCAGGAGAAAAATTTCACATCAGCAGAAAGGTGCTTTCCTTCTATGTACAAAAGGACTAGCCAAATATTATAGTCTATCTTCATTGTTCTTATTTTCCCTCTGTAACTAAGTAAGAGTCTGTTCCCAAAGACAACACATATTTGTATCCTGTGACATGGTCAAATCAATCTGTTTATTTTTTTAAACTGGAAACTTCATCCCTACTGGCTAGTTCTCATAGTTATGGAAGGCTCTATGCACAGTACTAGGGTGTAACATAATTAGCAGTCTTACACTGTTGCTAAACCTATGATGTGCAAATGACAACTCTAATGCTCACCAGTGCAATGGTCGCATTAATGTTACAGGAATTACTAACTACTTTATGAAATCTAAACCTGTTAATATTAGCTGAGCCAAAACCCCTGAATTATTTTAAAGATGGACCTATCACTATTATTCTGTTATGTAGGCGTTAATAAACCTGCTTGTTGTTTGATTGAGATAGGTACTGCCTATGAAGTCCCAGTTAGTCTTGAACTCATTTTTATAGGCAAGGTTATCCTAAAAATCTCCTAGATCTTCCTGCCTCTGCATCGGGAGTGCTGGTATTAAAGGTAACCACAATCATTTTGAGCCCCCTAATAAGTTTGTATCTATAAATATTTTACTTTTCTTTACCTGTGTGTATTTGACATTTCTATTGATTTTTGTTTCATGTGTGTATGTGTGTGTGTGCACATGTGCGCACGTGTGCGTGTGTGTGTGTGTGTGTGTGTTTGTGTTTATGTGTGTGTGTGTGTATGTGTGTGTGTGTACATGTTATGCCTACATGTATCTATGTGTATCATATATATGCCTGGTCACCATGAAGGCTAGAAGAGGGCATTGTATACACTGACACTGGAGTTGCAGATGGTTGAAAGTTACTACATATTGAACCATGGTCTTCTGGAAGAGTACCTGGTACACTTTCTTGCTGAGCCATGTATTCAGTCCTTATCTTTATAGGTTTAGATTAGTGTGTCTTTCAATTCTCATAAGAGAATATTGTTTTTATGGCTGATTATAAAAGAACCGCAATTGGCAAATATGCAGAGAATAAGAGAATGTACACATAGATTCTTAGTAATCCATGCCTGGATGCATACATGTTGAAGGCAACCAAAATCCCAGCATGTAGAAATGATAGTAATGGAGTATCACCTTTAGTTAAGGAGTCACTGGCAATGGATGACTAACTGTTGATGGACAATCAGTTTTCGTCAGATCTGTGACCCCCAAAGAGGCTACTCATGTTTCATTACATGGCCCTATACCTATGTACAGACTAGCAGCAATAAGTAGGTTCTGTAGGATGAAGATAAGAAGAACATAAAATTCAGCAGTAAAGTGGGGAAACTGGACAGGAATTTAGGGGAATGTAAGAAGATAGATTTGAACAAAACATAATCTATGTACCAATGAAATTCTCAAATAATTTTGAAAAACATTGTGACGCTATATACATATACTTTCTTTTTTTTTCAGGGTCACCAGGAATTTAACTGAAAGTTAACTCTTTTCTTTTTTTATTTATACGATTTATTTTTTATCTACATTTCAAATGATTTCCCCTTTTCTGGCTCCCCACTCCCTGAAAGTCCCATAAGCCCTCTTCCCTTCCCCTATTCCCCCATCCACCTCTTCCCACTACCCTGTTCTGGTATTCTCCTATACTGCTGCACTGAGTTCTTTCATAGAACACAAAGCTGTACTATCAGGCAAAGTAGAGAGACTAAAATTTATAATATTTGTTATAAATTATGGAATTAGGAAATATATGCATGAGTCTATGTATATCACATATATAATCATAGTAACTAGCCAATAACATATTTAAGTTCATGTACATATAGAATTATCAGATATGGTTCTATTGATCAAATAACAGAGTTCATAAAACCAGACAAGAGGAAGTATGTGAAAAATTCTCACTTAGATTTTTTTATTATTGAAACATATTATATTATCAAAACTAAATATGAATTTAAAAATTGTTACATGTATGAAAATATTAATTATTGTCTATAGTAACCAATTTTTATTTTGATGTTTAGTTTCTGTGTTTTATTTCCCATTTGATATTATATAAGCATTAGGAAATTTAAATTTTGAAAACTGAAGTTCAGAAAGGTTATTGTTGAAATAATTGAAATAATTCAGTGGGTTAGAAATGTTCTGATAAACATATTTAAACAGAATAAAGCACAAAATTAACATTTTAAAATGTTTAAGTAATATTTGGTCCTATTCTCAGATCATGATTCACACTATTTAAGAAGATCCAGTCCTCTAGGTTTAAAATTTTCCTTAAATTGCTATGTAAAACCATTAATTTGTCATCTTTTAATTTTTTTCTTGAGTCACACTGCCCAGTTCCATATGGTTACTTCAGAGAGATCACTTCAAATAAACTCATATAAGTATTAGACAAACTTGCTAATGAACAATAAAATGCATGTTTAAATATAACATAATTTTAATGAGAACAGAGAAAGTATAAAAGCAAGAAATTTTTACATTACAAAGACTTTTCTTAAATATAGTATGATGATCTAGATAACATGTACTCTAACAGTAGTAATGAGTAACTGATGTGAAAGGTTTACTCACAGATACAAAAGGGCAAAAGATGCTTTCATATGTTTTTTTATTTGGGGCATGAACTCAGTCTCTCAGATGCCTTCTTAATAGCATTTCTAAGCTGTACATTTGGGCAAGATGCTAACAATAGACAGCCATGAAACAGGTCAGGTTTATGAATCTGCTCAAGGTCATACAACAAGAAACAAACCAATACATAGCACTGTGTGCTTATCTGGAAACTAATTGGGTTAAACATTAGACAAGCACAGAATATTGGATTAAAATCGACAAGAATGTGGTTTTGAACTTAAAACAAGTTATCTCGTGAAAAAATAGAGTGGCTTTTAGATTAGAATAGCAAATAAAACATTAGAAAAACATTTTGTTATTTGATTATGCCATATCAGTCTTACATTTATTTTGGATTTAAAGCAAACAGTTGTACAATAGGTAAAGTTTTTACAGAAATTTATGTCAGATGAATTTTTACATTGTTAATGACCTTACATTTGGTCATGATATTGTAGATACATAGAAGCAATGTGCTTAGGGGATATGACTTATAGATTAGATAAAATTAAATCTGTGTTGTTACATACATATGCACATGCATTACTATATTGATTTTATGTATTAATGAATCTATATATGAAATGTAATAAGTTTAATCAAATCAACCTTTATCAGCTATGTTTCTTTGCTGTAGTAATGCATAAATAATTTAATCAATAATTTATATATATATATATATATATAGTCTTTCACATACATACAACCAACCACACACACCTCAAAAAACTTTAACCTAACTGTATCTCTATATACACAAACTCAATGAGTGATGTCTTCATGAAGAAAAATATTCCTTTCAGATCTTGTAAGCTAAAGTGCATAGAAAACAGCAAACATTGTGTCAGTGTCTTAGCCTGGAAAACATTCTGTGCAGTAATCTATATCCCTATATCCAGGATATTGACTTCCACATGCAGTATCATTAAAATTCTTTTAAACTACTATTTAAAAAGGCAGTAAGGACCAGAGTGTAAAATCGCTTAGGACATGGCCCACCAGGGCACTTCCTGCACCCAGAAACTTGGCAGAGCCACAGTCATCTGTGTACCTATCCTGCCAGGGGACATCTGCCCTGCAGGGAGTTCCACATGGTTAGAAGGAGTCCTGCATTTAGAGGTAAGCCATTCATCTTTGCTCCTGTAACTGAGGTGGAAATCAGGAAAGTGGAAATCATTTGAAATGTAAATAAAGAATATATCTAATAAAAATTGGAAAAAAGCCAATAAATAGTATTAATATGCAACATAATATCTTATTTTTCTCTGAACAGAAGCATCTTGATGGCAACTAAAATTATGTTAGCATTTTTTCTTTCTTCTGTGTGCTAATTGCTTGGTTAAGTGTTGTAAATATACTTGACAGAACATGACTCACTATAGCTGGTATTTATATTTCACAAAGTGGCTAGAGCTAAAGCTCTGCACTGAATGAAATCAATAAACTAGCTTTTAAGAATGACCAGATCTCACGAGGAAGCACAGAAGCTTATGTAATTTGCTTTACATTAGTTCTGACAGATTTACATGTATATTTTAGAAGATATACATCAGAAACAAAGTACTATTTATCTATTTGCCAAGATCTAGTTAATACCTATAGAGGTAGCTACTCTCTTACTCTAACCCAGATCTTTCTCTCTGCCCTGTGCATTCTGTAGACTCACATTCTGTAATGCAATTCAATGTATCTTTGAATTGAGTATATTCTTGAATGGAAGAATGTAAAACTGTCCTGAAATCAAGGATCCCAATAAATGGCATTATGAATTAAGTTCTAGAGTCCTGCTCCCTTTAAAACACTCTTTATGATGTCCACAGTCTCCTGTCATAGCTGAAGAACAGCTGCTTATAGGGCTGTTCTTTCCCCCGAACTAACCTGCATCAGTAATTAGGACATTTAAAGTAATCTGGCATTGTTCTGAGCAATGTGCCATGGACTGTGAGTGCTCCTATCACCTGATTGATGTGGTCAAATTATTCTCATAATGCATGCTATAAGTTATTCAGGAATAAAGCAGAAATATACTGATTTCAGAGGCCTACTGTGACTGCTGAATAAATAAATGAATGTAAAGAGGAAGAACAGTAACTTAGTGATGGTCCTCACCTGAGAAATGTCATCTCTATTAATAGGAGCATCACTGGTGCCATCATCATTACTCAGGTTCAATCTTGTTGGAGATTAAAAATTAAAATTGAGACAAACATATGAATGTAATAATATGGACATTTTATGAAAAATTCATGTTTATACTTGACTATTTAGGATAATTCCTTCCATAAACATCCCATGAAACAGTCACATTAGGATTTCTATGACACTCCACAGAGGATATTAGTCTGTGACAAGGTAAATTCCTTTTTAGCAAATAAGAAATTATTCAAGCATGTGTCCTCAGGATATTTAGACTCCTTTACAAAACTAATTAAAAATATCTTATTGTCATTGGGAATTTTTTAGGAGAAAAATATTTTTAAGAAGCATATCTTTAGATACATTGATTTCAAATAACTTAATTGACTAACAGTTATAGTCAAGGATGCTGTGAAAAATCCATCTTCTTGCTTTATAATTTATCGATTATTTAGAACACTCTTTTCTTGTACAAATAGCATATATATGAGATCTTTTGCTACATGAAATTAACCTATTTGTGTTATTAGTTAAAGAAAATGTCAACACAAAATGAAGATATCGAGTTCACCAGTGAAGATATTTCTCAACCTATCTGGTAATGTCAACATCCAGGGGAATTCAGAACCTTTTCCTAAATATTTCTTTTTAATCCAAGAAAAATTTTACTAATTTCTAGAATGTGGTAAAAAATTATGTCCAAATAGTGAATGACTAATTTCTAATAGCTAAAATTTGTAAGACAATCTATACTCAGAAAAAATAAGAACATTTGGCAATTAGAATGCACTAATTTAACACTGCCAAAAATCAAACCCAGCCTGCTGACATCCACAGATGATTAGTAATATTGTCTGCTCTAAGGATTACAGGCTTGGCCAATAATCATAAAAACCATAATGGATTTCAAGAAAGCTACAAGCTTTGCTTGAATTCTCTTCTTTTCTTCTTTTTCTACTAATTACTTTTTAATTGAAGTCTGTTAGATCTATATATTTTCATGTTGATATGGGTACTTGAAAGTATTTGCCGAAAATTAAATACTAGGTTATCATTACATAAAAATACTGAAAAATACACATTTCCTCAAAATTCTTGGAACATAAAAACTATGTAAAGTATCATCAGGATAATTAATCTGGGATTTAATACACATAAACTACAGCCATCAAAATGTTTCTTTATCACATACCCTGACTTTTGATTTCCTAGCATAGTGACTAAAGGTACAAAGAATTTTTCCTCTAATTTACCTACCCATTGGATTCTCCAAGACACATTAATTATACCTTCACTGGAAGCCCCCAGGACCCAGGAAAACAAACAGAGATGAATGGTTCATTTCTTTTGCTCAAGGAGATCTTCATCTCCAGAGAGCCTTCAGGGTCAAAGGTCAAGGGTTATTACCTCAGAGTAACAGAGTATGGGTTGAAGAGGGTAGGCTTCCAAATTACAGCATGGACCACAAGCATGTTAATACCCAGGACTTGAGGATTTGTCAATGTAGCAGTATGAAGCTCTTCATGAATGTCCCGACATAAAATCCTTGTATAGCCATGAGTCTTCAGTGAACAAGCTCTTATCCTCACAGAGCATCTATTTTTCACAGGGTTAAATGCTTTTTTGGACAAGTGGATATACAAAAATTTGCCAAAGTAAACACAAAATTAGTCATTAAGAATAGAAGATTGCATATGGGATAGATCCACAGGTGGAGTAAACCTTCAGTCTCTGCACCACACTTTGTCTTCGTATTTCCACACCTGAGTATTTTGTTACCACTTCTAAGAAGGACTGAAGAGTCCACACTTTGGTCCTCCTTCTTTTTGAGCTTCCTGTGGTCTGTGAATTGTATCTTGTGTATTCCGAACTTTTGGGCTAATATCCACTTATCAGTGAGTGCATACAATGTGTGCTCTTTTGTGATTGGATTACCTCGCTACATTTATTTCTCAGATTATGCAATTAATCTTTACTAACAGAAATAAGAGGGCAAGAAGGAGCACAATTCTCTCTCTTATACACATGCTTAATAGTGAACCAACTTGGAATGGCATCCAATATATTGGCACCTCGTGTATTATTAACTAGTTGCTTGGTTTTAGTAAATTTCTTCCTTTTTTCCTGGTGTGTGTATGTGGGGTGATGTTTCTCTTCTCTACTCCTGACGAAAAGAGTGCTTTAATGTACATATTTGGACAGTTCAAGGTTTAATCTTGTTGTCATGGTCATATATGAGGTCCATTGTTTTCTTTACCATTCATCCATTCACACACTCTCATGTATCTTAACCTTCATCCACAATCTATTTGCCCACCTATACATCCAATCACCCATCCATTTGTACATCTATTAAGTTACTTAATATCTATCTACCCTGTTGCATTTATCCATGTACCCCTCCATGCTGCCTCCCATCCACTGTATATCTACAGCATCCATTCATACATTCACCAAGCATTCATGTCTCCATTCACTATCTATCCATCCATCCACCCTCCAACACATTACTTGCTGCAAACATTTATCCATTCACCCCATCTGTTCTTCTACTCCATCCTATCTCATCTTGTGTTTGTCTTTGTAAAACCTGTTTAAATATCATTAAGACTAGTAAATAGATGCTTTCCAATATGTGAAATAGAAATAGAAATATTATTTAGCCTCAATTAAATTTAATATATATGCATATTCATATATAAATATATATATATATTATTTTTCACTATAGCAAGCAAATATAGCTTTCTTCCTCTTTTACCTTTTTTCCACACAAGAAATGAAATGATGGTCCAGTTTTTGTAGGCTTATGATGACTGAGAGAATCTATGGTTTCAAATCAATCTTAGCGTTTCCCATATTTCTCCCAGTCTGTATTTCTCCCAGATTATGCATACTATATTAATCATCAATATTCATCATGTCATACTTCCCAAGTATTAAAATGAGTCTTAAATTAGCACTTAGACATCCACCTACAACTTCAGTATTCAGTATCCTTTCAGTATAGCACCAACTTTTGTGTAGGCAAAGGTTATAAAACTGAAATCTTTGCAATATGGATATTATTATAGACATTATGCAACAGCTCCAAAATATTTTTGCGATTTAATCAGTATGAGAATATATGTTAGAAATTTTTCATAGATGCTAATGCAGGCAACAGATTTATTATACAGCTTTAAAACAGTGAAAAATTATCAAGTGTTTCTGTAAATTATTTTGAAATTTCCCACTTATAGCATATATGAATACATTTTAGAAATGCTCATAGTCTGGAACATAGCCTATGATTTTCATGTGAATGTTAAAATGATAAACATTTTTCAATATGTGCCCAAATTAGTTTTGAAATTTCAAATTTTTTTGAAAAACTTACTTTTGTTAATTCCCTATGTTACTCTTTTCAGCTTATTTATTATTTATAAGATCCTTAAACCTGAACTCTATAAAATATCAATTTTAAATTATATCAGTTAATCTTTCATAGTTCATAGAGTTTTTGATAATTATTGAAAGTTTTCATATGAAATTCTCTTATATAAAAATATTTTTCTATGTATAAATTGCATATCTTTAATATTCCAGAAACTATAATTCAGATTAGCCAAGCTACTACTCTCATTTTGAGGGTATCTCTTTACTTAAATTTAAGTATATTTAAAAGACATGAAAATATTGTGTTCTAAGATATGGTCTTATTTTAAATGATTTCAATTTATCATATAACAAAAAGTCAGTTTTTAATATTTACCTTTCTGATTTCTCCCTACCATTTCTATTTTATATTCTTTTAAAACTTTGTCTTAGATAATAACTATATTTTCATGGGATACATATACATATATTTGAATATATGCATATGTATCTATATAATTTTGATATTCACTGAAAGTTTTTATATGAAATTTCCTTATATGAAAATATTTTTCTATGTATAAATTGCATATCTTTAATATTCTGGAAATCAAAATTCAGATTAGCCAAGCTACTACTTTCATTTTAAGTGTTTCTGTTTAGTTAGATTTAAGTATATTTAAAACACATGAATGTATTGTGTTCTAAGATATAGTCTTATATATAAATAATATCAATTTATTATATAACAAAAAATCAGTTTTAATATTCACCTTCCTGATTTCTCCCTACCATTTCTACATTTCTATTTTTATTTTCATATATATATATATATACATATTTATATATATGTGTGTGTGTATTTATGTATGTATATGTATATATATCCTGCTGACACATTTTTGTATTGATTCTGTTTATATGATTTAAGGAATGACAACTTAATTTTAGATAATCAGCTAGGGGCATAATTCTCCTTTTCTTCAGTCATTAGTTGCTTATAGCTCTTTGTTTAGGAGTTGGCTTTTGTAAAATTTCTCCCTTATATGGTAAACATGCTACACATGTAAATTGGTGTCACCATTATTCAGATTTTCTTTAGGCAGTCAGATTGTTATGCTATCATGGAATAGCTTCCCTAGGAGACATGATCTCATAGAAGACTCCCTTATCTTCTGGCCCTTACAATATTTCTACTCCCTCTTCTCTCATGTTCCCTGGGTCTAGGTATGTGAGTTATTTTGTAGATGAGTCTACTGGAATGGGCACACTACCCTTTTTTATTTGTGATTTGACCATTTGTGTTTTTTTCTAGTAGTCTCCATTTGTATAAAAGATGTGTCCCTGGGTGACAGTGATAATCAGCTATTATAGAATAAAGTTAAGAATTATGCTTAAGTGGTGTTAGTGTTAATTTTTCCTATGAGACAATGGCCATTTATCCCTGGGTCGTACCAGTAGGTTTCTGGGACTAATCATAAGTTCTTTTCTACTGAGTAAGACTTATGTCTTATTAGCAGCTCTTGTATACCATGAAGAAATGAGGGCCATAATTCCGCCTTTATGGATATCTTGCCATATTGGTCGCTGTTGTGCTTCATAGGTATCACAAGTACCCAGCACTGTTGATTGCACCACTCCCTTGGGAGGTTGCACAGACTCTTGAAAGCATGGAGGACAGACTGCATAAAGAAAGCTGAAGGGGTTTTCAGCCTCCCAGGAGGAACAAAATACAAGCCAACCAGTTCCCCCAGAGCTAAATCACCAACTAAAGAGTACACAGGGAAGGACCCATGACTCCAGTTGCATATGTAGCAGAGAATGGCCTTCTCAGACATCAATGAAAGGAGAGGTCCTTGATCCTGTGAATGCTTGATGCCCCAGTGTAGGGGAAATGCCAGGATAGGGAAGTGGGAGTGGGTGGGATGGTGAGCAGGGAGAGGCAGGGGAGATAGGGGGTTTTCAGAGCAGAAACAAGGACAGGGGATAACATTTGAAATGCAAATAAGCAAAATATCTAATAAAAAAGTTCAGCATTTGAACTTTCTTTATGTGCTTCTCAGCCATTCGAGTTTCCTCAGTTCCGTATCCCAGTTTTAATAGGGTGATTTGATTCTCTGGAGTCTAACTTCTTAAGTTCTTTGTATATATTGGATATTAGCCCTCTATCAGATGTAGGATTGGTATAGAAAATTTCCCAATCTGTTGATTGCTGTTTTGTCCTATTGACAGTGCCCATCACAGTTTTATGAGGTTGCATTTGTCTATTGTTGATTTTAGAGCATAAGCTGCTGATGTTCTTCCGTTCAGGAAAATTTCCCCTGTGCCCATGTGTTCAAAGCTCTTCCCCATTATCTCTTCTATTTGTTTCAATGTATCTGGTTTCATGTAGAGAACCTTAATCCATGTGGACCTGAGTTTTTTTTTTTTCTTTTTTTTGTTTTTTTATTAGATATATTTTTATTTACATTTCAAGTGATTTCCCCTTTCCTGCTTCCTCCCTCCCTGAAAGTCCCATAAGCCCTCTTCCCTCCCCCTGTTCCCCAATCAAACCCCTCCTGATTCCCTGTCTGGGTATTCTCTGCTTCTCTACACTGCTGCATCAAGCCTTTCCAGGACCAGGATCCTCTCCTTCCTTGTTCTTGGACATCATTTGATATGTGAATTATGTCTTGGGTATTCCAAGTTTCTGGGCTAATACCCGATTATCAGTGAATGCATACCATGTGTGTTCTTTTGTGATTGTGGTACCTCACTTATGGTACTATTTTCCATATCCACCCTTTGCCTAAGAATTTCCTGAATTCATTGTTTTTAATAGCTGAGCAGTATTCCATTGTGTAAATATACCACCTTTTCTGTATTCCTCCATTGATGGACATCTGGGTTCTTTACAGCTTCTGGATATTATAAATATGGCTGCTATAAACATAGTGGAGCATGTGTCCATATTACATGCTGGGGAATCCTCTGGGTATATGCCCAGGAGTGGTATAATGGGGACCTCCGGCAACCCTACATCTGACAGAGGGCTAATACGCAATATATACAAAGTATATGATCTTTGTACAAGAAGATAAAATAGATAAATTTACATTCTTCTACATACTAACTTCCAGTTGAATGAGCACCATTTGTGGAAAATGCTGTCTTTTTTCCAAGGGATGTTTTAAGCTCTTTGTCAAAGTTCAAGTAACCATAGGTGTGTGGGTTCATTTCTGAATCTTCAATTCTATTCCATTGCTCTAAATGCCTGCTTCTGTACCCATAACATACAATTTTTTTTTATCACTATTGCTGTATAATATAGCTTGAGGTCAAGGATGGTGATTCCCTCTGAAGTTCTTTCATGGTTGAGATTAGTTTTTCCTGTCCTGAGTTTTTTTTTTTCCAAATGAATTTGCAATTGTTCATTATAACTTTCTGCAGAATTGAGTTGAAACTTTGATGGAGATTGTATTGATCCTGTAGATTGCTTTCAGAAAGATGGTCATTTTTTCTCTATTAATCCTGCTAATCACTCTGCCATCTTAGCGCCCAGACACCAAAGAGAACTAACAGACAGTGCAAGCTATGCAGACATAGCCTGCAGATAACATCACTTGGGTCTCAGCCTGCCAAGCTTTTACTGCACCCAGGGCCTGGGCAGCTCTGTGGGCCATCTGTGTGCCAATCCTGTCGGGGGTCTTTTGCCTTGCAGACCACCCGGCACTTAGAGGAGCACTCCACCATCTTGGGTCCCAGTTGCCAGAGAGATCTAACAGACAGCACCATCAATTGGGTCTCAGCATGTCGGGGTTTTGCTGGCACCTAGGAACAGGGCAGCTCTGCGGATCATCAGTGTACCAACCCTGTTGGGGGGGGGGGGGGTCATTTGCCCTGCAGAGTGATCGGAACTTGGAAAAGGTCCCTGCAGAATCCTCCATTTTGTCTCCCTGTTGGAACAGACAGTCAATAACAGGTTCACAGAGACAACCCGAGTATAGCATTGCTTGGGGTAAGACACACCAGGGCACTCGAAGGGCACCCAAGAGGAGGGCAGCACATCAGCAATCTCTGCCAGGGAAAACCCAGTCATCCAGCAGTGCAGAAATAGCTTTACAGGCTCACAGGAGGTTCAAAAACCAGACAGTGACAACAAGACCAATTAAGGTAAGAGATAACCAGATGGCAAAGGACAAACATGGGGACATTGCTAATAGAAACCAAGGCAATAAGGCAGCATCTGAACCCAATTCTCCAACAACAGCAAGTCCTGGATACCCCAACACACCAGAAAAAATGATTTGGATTTAAAATCACTGGTAATGATGCTGTTAGAGGAACACAAAAAGGACATAAATAAATCTCTTAAAGAAATACAAGGGACTATGACTAAGTTAGAAGCCCTTACAATGGAAACACAAAAATCACATAAGATATTTAGGAGAATATGGGTCAACAGATAGAAGTCAATAAAGAGGAAACACAAAAATCACTTAAAGAAATGCAGAAGAAATTTAGTCAAGAGGCAGAAGTCATGAAAGACGAAACACAAAAATCTCTTAAAGAATTACAGGAAAACACAAACAAGCAAGTGAAGGAACTGAGCAAAAACATCCAGGTTCTAAAAACAGTAGTAGAAAGAACTAAGAAATTGCAAAGGGAGACAGCTTTGGAGATAGAAAACCTTGGGAAGAAATCAGGGACATAAATGCAAATATCAACAACAGAATACAAGAGATAGAAGAAAGAATATCAGATGCAGAAGATACCAGAGAAACCATGGACTCAACACTCAAAGAAAATGCAAAATGCAAAAAGCTTGTAACCCAAAACATCCAAGAAATCTAGGACACAATAAGAACAAACCTAAGGAATATAGATATAGATGAGAGTGAAGATTTACAACTTAAAGGGCCAGCAAGTATCCTCAACAAAATTATGGAAGAAAACTTCCCTAACCTAAAGAGAGAGATGACCATGAATATACAAGAAGCCTACACAACTCCAAACAGACTGGACCAGAACAGAAATACTTCCCGTCACATAATAATCAAAACACCAAATGTTCTAAACAAAGAAAGAATATTAAAGGCAGTAAGAGAAAAAGGCCAAGTAACATATAAAGGAAGACCTATCAGAATCACAGCAGACTTTTCACCTGAGACTATGAAGGCTAGAAGGTCCTGGGCAGATCTCATGCAGACTCTAAGAGAACACAAATGCCAACCAAAACTACTATATCCAGAAAAACTCTCAATCACCATAGATGGAGAAACTAAGACATTTCATGACAAAACCAAGTTTACCCAATATCTATCCACAAACCCAGCCCTAAAACGGATAATAGGAGGACAACACCAATACAAGGAGGGAAACTTCACCCTGGAAAAAGCTACTCCAGCTCGTTTCCTGAGACCATTTGCTTTTAGAATTATCTTTCAGCCTTACTCTAAGGTAGTTTTTGTATTTGACACTGAGGTGTGTTTCCTGTATGCAGCAAAATGTAAGGTCCTGTTTCCTTATCCAGTCTGTTAGTCTATGTCTTTTTATGGGGAATTGAGTCCATTGATGTTAAGAGATATTAAGGAATAGTGATTATTGCTTCCTGTCAATTTTTATGTTATTATATTTGATTGGTTATCTTCTTTGGGTTTGATGAAAGAAGGTTACTATCTTTCTTTTTTAATAAAAATGAAGGCACAACATACCCAAATTTATGGGACACAATGAAAGCAGTACTAAGAGGAAAACTCATAGCCCTGAGTGCCTTCAAAAAGAAAATGGAGAGAGCATACACTAGCAGCTTAATGGCACATCTGCAAGCTCTGGAACAAAAAGAAGCTAATTCACCTAGGAGGAGTAGAAGACAGGAAATCATCAAACTCACGGCTGAAATCAATCAAGTGGAAACAAAGAAAATATAAAAAGAATCAACGAAACTAGGAGCTGGTTCTTTGATAAAATCAACAAGATAGATAAATCCTTAGCCAGACTAACGAAAGGGCACAGAGACAGCATCCAAATTAATAAAATTAGAAATGAAAAGGGGATATAACTACAGAAACTGAGGAAATTAAAAAAAACAATCATGAGATCCTACTACAAAAGCCTATACTCAACAAAACTGGAGAATATGGAGGAAATGGACAATTTCCTAGACCAAATACCAAAATTATATCAGGATCAAATAGATCATCTAAACAGTCCCATAGCCCCTAAAAAAAATAAAAGGGGTCATAGCAAGTCTCCCAACCAAGAAAGTTTGGGACCAGATGGTTTTAGTCCAGAATTCTATCAGACCTTCAAAGAAGACCTAAGACCAATACTCTTCAAGCTATTCCACAAAATAGAAACAGAAAGAACACTATCCAACACATTCTATGAAGTCACAATTACACTGACACCAAAACCATACAAAGATCCAACAAAGAGAAATTCAGACCAATTTCACTTATGAATATCGATGCAAAAACTCAAAAAAAAATTCTTGCTAATCTATTCAAAGAACACATCAAAACGATCATGCACCGTGATCAAGTAGGCTTCATCCTAGGGATGCAGGGATGGTCCATATATGGAAATCCATCAATGCAATCCACTACATAAACAAACTCAAAGGAAAAAAACACATGATCATTTCATTAGATAGTGAAAAAGCATTTGATAAAATTCAGCATTCTTTCATGATATAAGTCTTGGAAAGAACAGGAATTCCAGGCCCATACATAACATATGAAAAGCATATACAGCAAACCGGTAGCCAACATCAAACTAAATGGAGAGAAACTTGAAGCAATCCCACTAAAATCAGGGACTAGACAAGGCTGCCCCCTCTCTCCCTATCTTTTCAATATAGTACTTGAATTTCTAACTAGAGCAATTAGACAACATAAGGAGGTCAAAGGTATACAAATTGGAAAGGAAGAAGTCAAACTATCCCTATTTGCAGATGATATGATAGTATACTTAAGTGACCCAAAAAACTCTACTAGAGACCTTCTACAGCTGATAAACAACTTCAACAAAGTGCCTGGTTACAAAATCAGCTCAAGCAAATCAGTAGCCTTACTATACTCACAGGATAAGCAGACTGAGAAAAAAATTAGGGAAATGACACCCTTCACAATAGCCACAAACAATATAAAGTATCTTGGGATGATTCTAACCAAACAAGTGAAAGAGCTGTATGATAAGATCTTCAGGTCTCTGGAGAAGGAAATTGAAGAAGACCTCAGAAAATGGAAAAATCTTCCATGCTCCTGGATTGGTAGGATTAATATAGTTAAAATGGCCATCTTTCCAAAAGCAGTACACAAATTCAACGCAATTCCTATCAAAATCCCAACTCAGTTCTTCATAGAGTTAGACAGAACAATTCTCAAATTCATCTGGAATAATAAAAACAACCTGGATGCTAAAACTATTTTCAACAGCAAAATAATTTCTGGTGGAATCAGTATCAAGGACCTCAAGCAATACTACAGAGCAGCAGTGTTAAAAAATGGATGGTATTGGTATAGTGACAGGCAGGTGGATTAATGGAATAGGATTGAAGACCCAGAAATGAACCCACACACCAATGGTCACTTGTTCTTCAATAAAGGAGCTAAAACATCCAGTGGGAAAAAGATAGCCCTTTCAACAAATGGTGCTTGTTCAATTGGAGGTCAACATGCAGAAAAATGTGACTTGATCCATTCTTATCTCCTGTACTAAGCTCAACTCCAAGTGGATCAAGGACTCCAAATAAAGCCAGACACCCTGAAACTAATAGAAAATTAACTGGGGAAGACCCTTAAGGACATGGGCACAGGGAGAAAGTTCCTGAACAGAACACCAATAGCTTTTGCTCTAACATCAAGAATTGACAAATGGGACCTCATAAAATTACCAAGTTTCTGTAAGGCAAAGAACAAATTGACAATCAACAAATTGGGAATGTATCTTCACCAACCCTACATCTGACAGAGGGCTAATACCCAATATATACTAAGAACTCAAGAAGTTAGACCAGAAAACCAAATGACCCTATTAAAAATGGGGTACAGAGCTAAACAAAGAATTTTCACCTGAAGAATTTCAAATGGCTTTGAAGCACTTTAAGAAATGTTCAACATTATTAGTCATTAGGGAAATGAAAATCAAAACAACCCCTGAGATTTTACCTCACATCAGTCAGAATGGCTAAGATTAAAAACTCAGGAGACAGCAGGTGTTGTTGAGGATGTGGAGAAAGATGAACACTCCTCCACTGCTGGTGGGATTGCAAGCTGGTACAACCACTCTGGAAATCAGTCTGGCTGTTCCTTAGAAACCTAGGCAAGACACTTCTGGAGGATCCTTCTATACCACTCCTGGGTATATACCCAGAGGTTTCCCCAGCATGTAATAAGGACACATGCTCCACTATGTTCATAGCAGCCCTATTTATAATAGCCAGAAACTGGAAAGAACCCAGATGTCCCTCAACGGAGGAATAGATAAAAAAAAAAAATGTGTTATATATGCACAATGGAGTACTATTCAGCCATTAGAAGCAATGAATTCATGAAATTCTTAGAAAACATGGTTGGAACGGGAGAGCATCATCCTAAGTGAGGTAACCCCATCTCAAAAGAACACTCATGCACTCACTGATAAGAGGCTATTAGCCTAGACGCTTCTAATACTCAAGACACTATCCACATATCAAATAATATCCAAAAAGGAAGGAGTGGCCCCTGGTTCTGGAAACACTCAGTGCAGCAGTGTAGGGAAATACCAGAACAAGGAAGTGGTAAGGGATAGATGGGGGAAAAGGGGGAGGTAAGAGGTCTTATGGGACTTGAGGGAGGGGGGATCAAGAAAAGGGGAAATCATTTGAAATATAAATAAAGAATATATAGAATAAAAAAAGAACATCCCGCTAACTCGTGGTCATGGGAGATCTTTCCATCTTCTGAAATCTTTTTTGATTAATTTATTCTGAGACTTGTAGTTCTTGTCATAGAGATCTTTTACTTGCTTTGTTAGAGTCACACCAAGGTATTATATATTATTTGTGACTATTGTGAATGGTGTCATTTCCCTAAATTCTTTCTCAGCCAGTTTATCTTTTGAGGATAGGAAAACTACTGATTGGTTTGAGTTAATTTTATATCCAGCCACTTTGCTGAAGTTGTTTTAATCAGGGTTAGGGGTTCTCTGGTGGAACTTTGGGGGTCACTTAAGTATAGTATCTTATCATCTGCAAATAGTGATAGTTTGATTTCTTCCTTTCCATTTTGCATCCCTTTGACCTCCTTTTGTTGTCTAATTGCTCTGCCTAGGATTTCAATTACTATATTGAACAGGTAGGGAGAAAGTTGGCAGCCTTGTCTGTCTCTAATTTTAGTGGGATTGCTTGAAGTTTCTCTACATTTGGATTTAGGTTGCCTACTGGTTTGCTGAATATGTTTTTGCTCAATTAATCCTGTAGATTTAGGTATGTGCCTTGAATTCATCATCTTTCCAAAACTTTTACCATGAGGGGGTATTGAATTTTGTCAAATGCTTTTTTGTCATCTAATGAGATGATCATGTGTTTTTTTTCCCCCTTTGGGTTTGTTTATATCATGAGTTATGTTGAGGGATTTCCATATATTGAACCATCCCTACATCCCTGGGATGAAGCTACTTGATCATGATGGATGACCTTTTTGCTGTGTTCTTGGATTTGGTTTGTGAAACTATTATTGAGTATTTTTGCATCAATATTCTTAAGGGAAATTGGTCTGAAGTTGTCTTCATTGGGTCTATGTGTGGCTTAGGTATAATTATGGCTTCATAGAACAGATTGGGAAGTGTTCCTTCTGTTTCTCTTTTGTGGAATATTTTGTACAGTATTGGTATTAGGTCTTCCTTGAAAGTTTGATAGAATTCTTCATTAAACCCAACTGGTCCTGGGCTTTTTTTGGTTGGGAGACTTTTAATGACTGATTCAATTTCTTTAGGGGTTTTGGGGCAGTTTAGATGAATTTTCTGATCCTGATTTAACTTTAGTACTTGATATCTGTCTAGAAAAATTGTCCATTTCACCCAGATTTTCCAGTTTTGTTTTAGTTTAGGCTTTTGTAATAGAATCTGATGATTTTTTGAATTTCCAGTTTCTGTTTTTATGTCTCCCTTTTCATTTCTGATTTTGTTAACATTTTTTTTTATTTTCTAAATTCTTTATTTACATTCCAAATGCTTTCCCCTTTCCCTGCTCCCCCCTCCCCTTATGTCCCATAAGCCCTCTTCTCTCCACCCATTCTTGAATCACCTCCCTCATTTTTCTCTGTCCTGATACTCCCATACAATGCTGGATCAAGCCTTTTAAGGATCAGGGTACTCTCCTTTCTTCTTCATGGGAGTCATTTTATATGCTAATTGTGTCCTGGGTATTCAAAGTTCTGGGCTAATTAATATCCACTTATCAGTGATTACATTCCATCTGTATTCTTTTGTGATTAGGTTGCCTCACTTAGGATGATATTGTCCAGTTCCAACCATTTGCCTAAAAGTTTCATGAATTCATTGTTTTTAAATGTTGAGCAATATTCCATTGTGTAAGCATACTACATTTTCTGTATCCATTCCTCCATTGGGGGACATCTGGGTTCTTTCCAGCTTCTGGCTATTATAAATAAGGCTGCTATGAACATAGTAACGCATGTGTCCTTATTGCACGCTGGGGAATCCTCTGGGTATATGCCCAGGAGAGGTATAGCAGGGTCCTCTGGAAGTGTCATGTCCAGTTTTCTGAGGAAATGCCAGACTGATTTCCATAATGGTTGTATCATCTGACAACCCCACCAGCAGTGGAGAAGTGTTCCTCTTTCTCCACATCCTCGCCAAGAACTGCTGTCTCCTGAGTTTTTAACCTTAGCCATTTTGACTGGTGTCAGGTGAAATCTCGGGGTTGTTTTGATTTGCATTTCCCTAATGACTAATGATGTTGAACATTTCTTAAGGTGCTTCTTGGCCATATGAATTTCTTCAGGTGAAAATTCTTTGTTTAGATCTGTACCCCAGTTTTAATAGGGTTATTTGTTTTTTTGGGGTCTAACTTCTTGAGTTCTTTGTATATATTGGATATTAGCTCTCTATTGGATATAGGGTTGGTGAAGATCTTTTCCCAATTTGTTGGTTGCCGTTTTGTCCTTTTGACAGTGTCCTTTGCCTTGCAGAAACTGCAATTTTATGAGGTCCCATTTGTCAATTTTTGATCTTAGATCATAATCTACTGGGGTTCTGTTCAGGAACTTTTCCCCTGTGCCCATGTCCTCAAGGGTTTTCCCGAGTTTGATTCTATTAGTTTCATTGTGTCTGGTTGTATGTGGAGGTCTTTTATCGACTTGGAGTTGAGCTTAGTACAAGGAGATAAGAATGGATCAATTTGCATTCTTCTGCATTCTGACCTCCAGTTGAACCAGCACCATTTGTTGAAAAGGCTATCTTTTTTCCACTGGATATTTACCACTCCTTTGTTGTAGATCAAGTAACCATAGGTGAGTGGATTCATTTCTGGGTCTTCAATTCTATTCCATTGGTACACTTGCCTGTCACTGTGTGAATACCATGCAGTTTTTAACACTATTGCTCTGTAGTATTGCTTGAGGTCTGGGATACTGTTTCCCCCAGAAGTTCTTTTACTTTTGAGAATAGTTTTAGCTGTCCTGGGTTTTTTCTTATTCCAGGTGAATTTGAAAATTGCTTTTTCTAACTCTAATAAGAACTGAGTTGGGATTTTGATGGGGATTGTGTTGAATCTGTAGATTTCTTTTGGCAAGATGGCCATTTTAACTATATTAATCCTGACAATCCACGAACATGGAAGATTTTTCCATTTTCTGAGGTCTTCGATTTCCTTCTTCAGAGACTTGAAATTCTTCTCATACAGATCTTTCACATGGTTGGTTAGAGTCACACCAAGATACTTTATATTGTGGCTATTTTGAAGAGTGTCATTTCCCTAACTTCTTTTTCAACCTGCTAATCCTTTGAGTATGGGAAGGCAACTGATTTGCTTGAGTTGATTTTATAACCAGCCACTTTGATGAAGTTGTTTATCAGCTGTAGGAGTTCTCTAGTGGAGTTTTTTGCATCAGTTAAGTATACTATCCTATCATCTGCAAATAGGGATATTTTGACTTCTTCCTTTCCAATTTGTATACCTTTGACCTCCTTATGTTGTCTAATTGCTCTAGCTAGAAATTCAAGTACTATATTGAAAAGATACGGAGAGAGGGGGCAGCCTTGTCTAGTCCCTGATTTTAGTGGGATTGCTTCAAGTTTCTCTCCATTTAGTTTGATGTTGGCTACCAGTTTGCTGTATATTGCTTTTACTATGTTTAGGTATGGGCCTGGAATTCCCGTTCTATCCAAGACTTTTAGCATGAAAGAATGCTGAATTTTGTCAAAAGATTTTTCTGCATCTAATGTAATGATAATCTGTTTTTTTTTCTTTGAGTTTGTTTATGTAGTGGATAGCATTGATGGATTTCCTTATATTGAACCATTCTTGCATCCCTGGGATGAAGCCTACTTGATCTTGGTGGGTGATCATTTTGATGTGTTCTTGGATTCGGTTGGCAAGAATTTTATTTAGTATTTTTGCATCGATATTCATAAGGTAAAATGGCCTGAAGTTCTCTTTCTTTGTTGTATCTTTCTGTGGTTTTGGTTATCCGATTAATTGTGGCTTGGTAGAATGAGTTGGGTAGTGTTCCTTCTATTTCTATTTTGTGGAATAGTTTGAAGAGTATTGGTGTTAGTTTTGTGGAATAGTTTGAAGAGTATTGGTTTCTTTGAAAGTCTGATAGAATTCTGCACTGAAGCCATCTGGCCCCTTGTACTTTTTGGTTGGGAGACTTTCTATGACCCTTTTTATTTCTTCTGGGGTTATGGGACTGTTTAGATGATCTACCTGATCCTGATTTCGTTTTGATGTCAGATATCTGTCTAGGAAACTGTCCATTTCCTCCCGATTCTCCTGTTGTGTTGAATATAGGCTTTTGTAGTAGGATCTTATGGTTTTTGGAATCTCCTCAGTTTCTGTTGTTATATGTCCCTTTTCATTTCTAATTCTGTTAATCTGGATACTGTCTCTGTGCCCTTTGGTTAGTATGGCTAAGGGTTTATCTAGCTTGTTGATATTCTCAAAGAACCAGCTCCTGGTTTTGTTGATTATTTGTATGGTTCTCTTTATTTCTTCTTGATTGATTTCAGCTCTGAGTTTGATGATTTTCTGTCTTCTACTCCTCCTGGGTGAATTAGCTTCTCTATGTTCTAAGGTTCTCATGTGTGTCATTAATGTGCAAGTGTATGTTCTCTCCATTTTCTTTTTAGAGGAACTCAAGGCTATGAGTTTTCCTCTTAGCAGTGTTTTCATTGTGAACCATAGATTTGAGTATGTTGTGTCTTCATTTCATTAAATTCTAAAATGTCTTTGATTTCTTCCTTTATTTCTTCCTTGACCAAGGTATCATAGAGTAGAGTATTTTTCAGTTTCCATTTGTAAGGCTGCTATGAACATATGGAGCATGTGTCTTTATTGAATGCTGGCAGTTCCTCAGAAAACTGGACATGACACTTCTGGAGGACCCTGCTATACCTCTCCTGGGCATATACCCAAAGGATTCCCCAGCATTCAATAAAGATACATGCTCCATATGTTCATAGCAGCCTTATTTATAATAGCCAGAAGCTGGAAAGAACCCAGATGTCCCTCAAAGGAGGAATGGATACAGAAAATGTGGTATATTTACACAATGGAATACTACTCAGCAATTAGAAACAATGAATTCACAAAATTTTTAGGCCAATGGTTTGATCTGGAAAATATCATCTTAAGTGAGGTAACCCAATCACAAAAGAATACACATGGAATGCAATCTCTGATAAGTGGATATTAATTAGCCCAGAAGCCCTGAATACCCAAGGCACAAATTGCATAACAAATGACTACCATGAAGAAGTATGGAGAGGGTCCTGATCCTGGAAAGGATTGATCTAGTGTTGGAGGGAAATATAAGTGCAGAGAAAAAGGAGGGAGGTGATTAGAGAATGTGTGGAGAGAAGAAGACTTTTGGGACATATGGGGAGGGGGGATCTGGGAAAGGGGAAATCATTTGTAATGTAAACAAAAAATATAGAAAATAAAAATATTAAAAAATTACTATATTACAATTAATAAAATATTTTCATGTTGTAAGACAATTCAGAGTATATATACATATATTCTGAGTACATATATTATACTCCCAATTCTGAGTTTAATATATTCAGTAATTGTTTTCAGTGTTAAATCTTACTGTCTATTTTGATAGCATCTGTTTTTACTAGCCATAGTGCATCTTGTAAGCCTTAGGTGCCCTGGTGAATGTCTTGTAAACAATCTAAAGGACTGCATGAATGAAGATATTCCTTGATATAGCAGCACTGATTTTGGAGACAAACATTAAAACACAGGTGCTGAGCTGTCAGCATTATACATTTTTGATTGATGACCACATTAGAATGTTACTGTATGAAAAATATTTCTAGATGAGCAGTTGACATGCGAGTTGGGTTTAGATTCACAGGTGAATATTATCTGTTTAAAGGCTGTGCTGGGCTCCACAGTATATGGACCACTGTGTCTTTCTAGTGTTTTTTCAAAGAAAACTGGTTATTGGTTAAGTCTGTAGCATGGACCACGAAAAGAATATTGGTATCTACTTATGATTTTCTTCCTTATTAATGTAGAGTAGCCCAGCCTTGAAAATCACCCGCTGAGTCTGTGACTTTTCTACATTTATAAAGAATTCTTTCCTTAGGTTTCAATAGTAATGCAGACTTCATAGCCCAATTTTCAGAAATTAATTGATTGATGCAGAGGTGGAGTGCAGTACCTAGTACTCATGTTTAGCTCTTGATCCATCTGCACAGGGCTTTTCCCTGTCAGCCCTCTAATGTTCTTGCCATAAAAGTCAGAGCTTTGAAAACATATTCCTCATCTCCCCCCATAGATTCCTGGGACCATTTCTGAGGTAAATACCTCTTTCAATTTTATACTTCCCTGCTTCAGCTCTCTAATGACTGTACTTTTGCAGGTACAGAGGAAGGCTGCCATCAGAGTCAAATGCCTTACCACTTTTCTCAAATGCTGGTTTGATGACATGATCACCCAAATGTCTTTCTTACAGATGTCATAAGATTTCAAGTTCACAGAGCTCTGCCTTAGATTGTTACTCCATCATAATTCTGGCAGGGAACATTTCCAGTTTCCCAACAGTTCAGTCCAAGTGCTTAGCTCATCACTAAAATGTTCAGCCTCAGTGTTTTACTGTTACTCTGTAGAGTTTGCAATCTCAGTGTTCTTTGTTGTCACTCTTTAAAGTGTGAGGTCTCAATACTTCCTGTTCCTACTCAGCTAAGTGACCTCATTATCCCCTTTACTGTAATTCTTCCTTGACCATTCTTTGATCCTTCAGAATATTGAAATATTTTCTCCATATATTTTACATTTTATTTAATTCCATAAGTTCCAAATTTGCCAGTCATTATGATACAGAAACAAGAGGTTGTGTTCCATAGTATGTAAAATTTAGTTATTTCCAAATCTCTATTCATGAAACCCTTATTTCTTACTCAACTCAAAGGAATACTATAGTAAATAGTGTTAAAGTATATAATTTTCTCTAAGAGTCCAATTCTGCTTCATTTGATCTTTCATTATATGTGTATGTCTATGTACATGTGCATATATATTATATAATTATATGTACATGTATATATGTACATCTACATGTATACAAACAAACAAATGCATATGTTTCATGATTGGAATCTGAAATGTTCTCACAAAGCCCCAGTATTGAGACCTGGATTCCCCCACCTGACAGTTATATACCATTATGCCAGTATATTATTAACTTCATTTATTATTTATTACATTGGCAATCTTATGCCTGATGGGTAATTAAAGTATAGGATCAATGGAGGAACTAAATTACTGAGGACAGACCTTTATAAGACACATTATCTCTCTGCTTCCTGGACATTATGGAAAATGGCCCTTCTACTAGGCCATTGCTCCACTTCCACATACTGACAAATAAATGAAGCCAGCAGACCACCAATCAACACTACAATCTGAAGTCAAACTTTCTTCATCGAAATTCATTTTCTTCAGCTATTTTGTCACAGCAACAAAATTGTAGCTAAAAGAGGGTGCTTTGAATTAGAATAGCTTTGGCTATATGAGCTCACAAAATGCTGGCAGTAGTTGCCAGCAGTGTTCTAAGCATATGTTTGTCCTTGATATTTTTACTGTGCTCCAGCTATTTGTATTTTGACAGTTTTATGCCATGGAAAGTTTGTTTCTCTCTTTCACTAACAAAATTGGTTATATTATTTGTATATTTACCCATTGATTCTTGGCTTTCCTTGACTTTGTGATTATGGAAAATGTTCTTTCCTAAATATAGCCAAGGCATCTCATTTATATATGGGATCATTTTTCCTTGTTTTCTTTCTCCTTTAAGGGCAAAATGCATATAAACAATTTGGTGCCACTCTATCTTCAGAAGCTTCCAGACGGCATTAGTTCTTTAAAAATCTTTGTGTTTGTACATGTGCCCTATATAAGTACATCTGTATGATGTGTATATATGTCTGCTTGTATGTAAATGTAAATGTAGTAGTATACATGCAACAATGTGTGTGAATGTGTGTGTGTGTGTGTATGTGTGTGTGTGTGTACATGCAAAGTGCAAAAAAATTGTATGACTTTGTTTTAGGGTCACAATATCTTTTTCTGACTACTGGTGTATATTCCAAGCTTGTCAGACTATTAATTTCTGGGGATTCTTCTACCTCTGATTCCTAGTCAGACTATTAATTTCTGGGGATTCTCCTACCTCTGATTCCTATCTCACTTCAGAATCATTAGACTTAAGGGTGTTAGTACAGAGACCTGGGAGACCTGTGATGTCATATATGTGACAATTAGCACAGTTGGAATATAGGCCTGTTGCCAAGGCAACAGCCGCCATAGACCCAGAATTCAATGGCCCACCTTTGCCTGTAAATTACGTCATCACCCGTATATAATTGGATAGTGTTTCTCCTCTCTCTCTTTCTTTTCCTTCCTTCTTCCTGCCTAGTACACCTTTCCACATCTTAAATAAAGCCCCATGTGGAACTGTTTGGCCTGGTGTGATCTCATTGAGGCCCGCATCTCTGCCACACCCCCGTGACCTACTTGACGGGTAAACAGGTGACCTGTGTGGTGTAGGAAGATGAACTGCATGGAAAAACCAACATTTTGGCGAGCTCAGTCAGGAGCTTCTGCCTACAGCCACTATGGACAGGACAGTGCAGACACCCGCCACCACTACCACCGCCACACTAGTGGAGTCCTCCTCACCACTGCATAGACTGCTGCGGCCTGAGACTCACAGGCTTCATCATGTGAGCTGTGTGCTATGGCTTGCCACATGGGTTGTCTCTGGGCCACCCAACCAAACAGTTCCACACTCCCAGCACATCTTTAACAAACACACTTCAGCTTATTGGTAAGGTGCCTCTGTTAGATGGAAGGAATCAGCCACAGAAGAGATCTGGCCAACCTTTTCTAGAGCTAAGATTTACCTCTCAGGCTCAACCCACATGCTGGCTTTCCAGCTAACATTCATAATAGGACATTTAAGCCTTTGTGTGTACCCCCACTCATAAGTGACCATAAAATCCCCCCTTAGCTTTTACAGCTGCTGACAAAGTCCTGGCCCAGGCGGGGCACTGCCTCTGACATTCTGAGAACGTTTCAGCTCCTAAACACCTTTGTGACGGCCCAGGTCCTTTAGTCTAGCTGCAATGTGTTGCTAATTTCTTTCAGGATGCTGAAATTATATATAGCAATTTTCCCCACCCACCTGATGGGCAATAACTTGTCTTTGGCCGTACCTCCAGGCACCTCTCTGGGATGCCTTCTGGAAAATCTCAAGTCTCTAAAACCAATGCCCAATTTGAGGCAGTCAAAACTAATAAACCTCTGTAGTAAGGTCTGGACTCAATATAAGTTAGACAATAATTCCAAATGGCCACCTAATGGTACCCTAGATCTGATTGCTTTAAGGGATCTTAATACATACTGCCAGCAATCCAGTAAATGGGCTCGTGTTCTATATGTTCAAGCCTTCATTTATCTTAGCTCTCAACCCTCTCTCTGCTCTGCCTGTCTCCCATCCCAGCTTCTCTTATCCATGAAATTTACCCACCCTCCACTAGATGGTGCTACTTTTGATCCCACTGATGAGCCACCACCCATCTGTGGCAGGTCTGTTGGGCCTGTGAAATCCCAAACTACAGCCTCGGTTTCTCTCTCTCACCAGGTCCTGTAGTCTACCAATCTGACCTCCCCAGATCCCTCCTCTCCCTCTGTGTCAGCTACAGGTCACTCCAAATGCCCTGAACTGGCACCAACCGTTATCCCTTCTATTACACGTTCTAAGGCTATAGCCAGACCACCAAGTTCTCCTTCTCCTCCGCGGACACTTGACCCAGCACCAGTCCTTCCTCTGAGGGAAGTGGCTGGAATTGATGGTCTGGTTAGAGTACATGTTCCTTTCTTGTTGAACGAAATTTCTCAAATAGAAAGTAGACTGAATTCTTATACTTCTAACTCCTTTTACTTTATTATAGAGTTTCAGTACATCACTCAATCTTACAGCTTGACTTTCCATAATGTTCATATAATTCTTATTAACAATTTACTTCTTGATGAATGCAGGTGAGTTTTGGAAGAGGCAAGAATGCATGCAGACGAAATTCACCAGACAGACAGAACCTATCCAATTGGATTGAGACAGTTCCTGACCAGGAGCCTCAGTGGAATTACAATTCCACAGGTGGTATTTTAGTCAGAGACAGGTTTGTTACATGCCTTCTTGCTGGTCTCAGAAAGGCAGCCTTAAAGTCAGTAAATTTTGAAAAACTCCAACAGGTTGTCCAGGACAAACAGGATAATCCATCTCAGATTTAGAATGCCTCATAAAGGCTTTGTTACAATACACAAATCTAGATCCCGAGAATCCGGAAGGTAAGCAACTTTTAATGACTTATTTCTTTTCCCAGAGCTACCCTGACATAAGAGCTAAACTTAAGCGCCTGGAGAGGGGTGGTCCCTAACTCCACAGGCAGAAGTCTTAGCACTGGCCTTTAAGGTATACTATGGGAGAGAAGAAAAAGCCCAAAAGCAAAAGTACCACATGCTGGCAAAAGCTGTCCGACCAGCTCCAGCTACCACCCCGGACCCTGGCCTTCCAAAGCTCAGGTACTACCAGCTCCCTGATATAGATGTGGTGAACAAGGTCACTGGGCAAGGGCCCGTCCCAACCCCCACAAGCCAAGAGGACCATGTCCTAAATGTCATTGTGAGGGACATTGGGCTGTCGATTGCCCTCGTGTCACTCAGAACAGAGGATCATCCTGTCCAGATACTTCTCCAGTTGACCTCCTAGGCTTGGCTATGGATGACTGAAGGGGCCAGAGCTCCCTCTACTTGACCACGCCCATCACCAGCAGGGAGCCCTGGGTAATTATCATGGTATATGGACAGCCCATCTCCTTCCTTTTGGATACCAGGGCCATTTACTCAGCGGAATTCTGGGGTCCCACCTCACCCTCGTGTCTTCCCATAGTTGGGATAGGACGACAGCCTTACCTACCATATCAACCCCCACCTCCCCTGTGGGAAGGCATTAGAGATCCTCACTTCGTCCCGGAGAGCTGACAGGGCAAAGGTCCTGAGGAGAGTAAAAGAAAGTTTAGAGAAATGCAAAAGAGAACGAGAACAACAGGAGTCTTGGTATAAAAATTGGTTCTCCACGTCCCTGTGGCTTTCCACCCTGCTACCTTCTATCCTAGGACCCTTCATGGGGTTATTGCTGTTAATCTCCTCTGGTCCCTGGGCTTTTCAACGATTAACCCACTTCATTAAATCACAAATAGATTCTACCCTACCCAAGAATTCTGTCTTGGTACAGTATCATCAGCTGGACACAGGAGAAATGATAGACCTCAGGAGAAGAGATGGCTCGGCAAAAACAAACATAGCACCTGCCACAATAAGCTCCTTTGATGAGGCTCTGCCTGGCTCCCACCTATTCATACCTGGGCTTATCTAAAGAGAGGAGCTGACCCAAGGTAGCCGTCTTAAAGACGAGCAACTTCCTCCATCCCCTGACCAACCTAAGACAGGGGGGGGAGGGGGAGCTTGAGGATGACAAGGTAACCCTACGATGGGTAAGGTGTAGGGAAAGAGAAGATGATCCTAAGACAAGAGATGGCTACACATTTTCGATCTGGCCCCCTTGCCCAGTATTTCCACCCAGACCTTTCCACTTTTAATATAAGGAAAGGGAAGAAATGTGGGAAGCCATTAGAGATCCTCACTTCACCTGGAGAGCTGACAGGGCAAAGGTCCTGGGTAAAACAAAGGAAAGCCTCTCTGGTAATTGCGGTGGAAGGAAGTCCTGAGATAACTGCACTGCGGCAGGCTCCAGCCTGTGCAAACACCTGTTGTCTCCACCGGAGGACCCTTATCTCTTTCCACTGAAACTGTTAGATTGCCCTTTCTTCCTTTGTCCTTGCCTTGAGGCATGTCCCTCCTGAAAGCTTTAAAACCTGTGTACCCCGAACATTAAATGAGACCTCGACAATTGAACCCCCACTGCCTGGTCTCCGTTCTTCTCCCCCCCCCTTTTGACCCTCAGGTAGTGCCCCTTTAGAACCCTGGAATAACTGGACCTGCTGGACGGGTCATCCCCCCCCCCCCACCATGGCAAACTGTTTTAAGACCCCTGGGACACGTTCTGTAGGAACACTAAGCTCCCTAGACTGTAATAAAACCATAAGCCTTGATATATCATCTCTGCCACAATGCCCTGCAATCCAGAACACATCGATTTTTTGTGGTACTCAGGTATATCATCACCTACCTGCCAGCTGGTCAGGAGTTTGCAAGTTGGTACTCCTTTTCCCTGAGCTGGGAGTAATCCAGGGAAATGAGCCCCTGCCAATCCCAGTTGTAGATATGATAGCTGCTTGACACGAGAGGGCAGTTCAGATCGTGCCACTCTTGGTCACTACAGTAATAGCCATAGTTGTTGTTACTGGCTTGGTAGGAATAACTACCTACTTCCAGTACTGACTTCTCTGGCCCAATAAAATACATTCACTTCCCCGTTTAAAAGTGATCTCCAGGGAATGACTGAAACTGTGCTTACTATCCAGAAGCAGATCAATTCTTTGGCAGCTGTGGTGCTTCAGAACTAACGGGGCCTAGATGTCCTGACAGCCGAAGAAGGTGGTCTTTGCCTGTTCCTCCAAGAAGAATGCTGTTTCTATGTCAACCAATCTGGGATAGTGAGAAACAAAATCCAGGAACTTCAGTCAGACATAAAGAACTTCAGAGATCATGAGACCTCCAGTTCTGGCATTTTCAAAAACCCTACATAGAAGTGGATACTCCCTTTTGCAACGCCTTTTCTAGTCATCTTCCTGGTGTTATTGTTTGCTCCCTGCCTCATTTATCTTGTTTTCACATTCCTCCAATGGCAAATACAAAAAATTTCTAACCAAACTATTAATCAGCTTCTGTTACAGAATTACCAGTCACTGCCCACAGAAGAGCCACTGTCCACAGAGGTACCTGATGCCAACATGTGCCAAGTGGACCCTAAAAGTGAAGGTCAGCTATACCCTGAAATTGACAATGCCCCTAGACAGCAGGAAGTAGTTTAAGGGACACAGCACCCTCACTCCTTTTCACCATCACTCCCCCTTCTTTTCCTTTTCTTTTTAATGAAAGAAATGTAGGAATATTAGTACCAAGACCTGTGAGACCTGTGATGTTATATATGTGAAAATTAGCACAGTGCAACTATAGGCCTGTTACCAAGGCAGCAGCCGCCATATACCCAGAATTCCATGGCCCACCTTTACCTGTAATTTACATCATCACTTGTATATAATTGGGTAGCATTTCTCCTCTCTCTCTCTTTCTTTTCCTTCCTTCTTCTTGCCTACTACACCTTTTCCCATCTTAAATAAAGTCCCACATGGAACTGTTTGGCCTGGTGTGATCTCATTGAGGCCTGCATCTCTGCCACATCCCCGTGGCCTACTCGACGGGCAAACAGGTGACCTGTGTGGCAGTGTAGGCAGACAAACTGTGTGGAAAAACCAACAAAGGACATACATTACATGATTTGACTTTATGTGGTATTTTAGAAACCCAATTCAGTTTGTGTACTAATTAAGAAATCTCTCTGGCTCTGCAGAAAATTATGATGGACAGGCTTTTAAAAATACTCAGTCTTTTTTACAGTGATGTGTATGGTGACCGAACCTGTAATGAGCAGCTGTTATGTTCTTACTCTACACATGTCAGACTGTCCTACCAATAACCTGAGAATGAAAATGGCTTACTACTTAAAGTATCACAATTTACATTAGCAAAGAACAAACATGCATTTATAAGTTGGCACAAAAACAATTGCAAATGATGGATAATATAGCTCAGTAATTTTGCAGAAATATTAGTAATAATTAAATTAAGAATAAGAGGAGTGTGCTGTTACACAAGCTCCATTGTCCAACCAGCTTTTTGCCTACCTGTCAGGAACCATAATGGGAAAAGCTAATATACTAGCGTGTGACATTCCTGAAATGGCCCACTTCAGATTATTATATAATCTGTCACAGGTGAGCCCTCATTAAGCAAGACCCTCATTAATATGCTTTCCTGTCATTATTAAACATATATAATAATCAATAAGTAATAGCACACACTTTTGGAGCAGATCTCTGCAATCCACGAAGATCTACTGTCTTGTAGTGATGCTATATAGACATGTAGATGACTTAAGTTCTTATGATGATCCTATAAAATTCTGAAAAATTATATCTGTGATTATTAAGTTCTTTTATAATGGGACTGCTACTAGGTCCTTTTCTGATAGTCAAAACTGGAAGGAGAACTCTGTCAGTCTCCCAAGTGTCACCAGTTAATTGCTCTTAGATGGAAACCAGACTTTCTCCTACTCAGAGCACATTCCAAGAGGTTGTAAAACAAATTTTGTTTATATTTTTAATAGATATATTCTTTATTTACATTTAAAATGAGTTCCCCTTTCCTAGATCCACCCTCCCTAAAAGTCCCATAAGCCCACTTCCCTCCCCCTGTTCCCCAATCAACCCCCTTCCCAATTCCTTGTCCTGGTATTCCCTTACACTGCTGTACTGAGCCTTTCCAGAACCAGGGCCCTCTCCTTCCTTCTTCTTAGGCATCATTTGCTATATGAATTGTTTCTTGGCTATTCTGAGCTTCTGGGCTAATATCTGATTATCAGTAAGTACATACCATATGTGTTCTTTTGTGATTAGGTCACCTCATTCAGGATGACATTTCCCAGTTCTGCCCACTTGCCTAAGAATTTCATTAATTCATTGTTTTTAACAGCTGAGTAGTATTCCATAGTGTAAATGTACCACATTTTCTGTATCCTTTCCTCTGTTGAAGGACATCTGGGCTCTATCCAGCTTCTGGCTATTTTAAATAGGGCTACTATGAACAAAGTGGAGCATGGGTCCTTATTACATGCTGGGGAATCCTCTGGGTATATGCCCAGGAGTGGTATAATGGGGACCTCTGGTAGAATCATGCCTAGATTTCTGAGGAACTGCCAGAATTATTTCCCGAGTGGTTGTACCAGCTTGCCACCCCGCCAGCAGTGGAGGAGTGTTCCTCTTTCTCCCCATTCTCACCAGCACCTGTTTTCTCCTGAGTTTTGATCTTAGCCATTCTGACAGGTATGAGGTAAAATCTCAGGGTTGTTTTGATTTGCATTTCCCTGATGATTAAGGATGTTGAACATCTCATTAGGTGCTTCTCAGTCATTCTATATTCCTTAGGTGAAAATTGTTTGTTTAGCTCTGTACCCCATTTTTAATAGGGTTATTTGATTCCCTGAGAGTCTACCTTCTTGATTTCATTGTAATATCTTGGATATTAGCCCTCTGTCAGATGTAGGATTGATAAAGATCTTTTTCAAATTTGTTGGTTGCTGTTTTGTCCTTTCGACAGTGTTCCTTCCCTTATAGAAACTGTGTAATTTTATGAGGTACCATTTGTCAATTCTTGATCTTAAAGCATAAGCTATTGTTGTTCTGTTCAGGAACTTTTCTCCTGTGCCCATGTGCTCAGGACTCTTCCCCAGTTTCTTTTGTATTAGTTTTAGTGTGTTTGGTTTCATGTGGAGGTCCTCAATCCATTTGGACTTGAGCTTAGTACAAGGAGTTAAAAATGGATCTAGTTGCATTCTTCTGCATGCTGACCTCCAGTTGAACCAGCAACATTTGTTGAACTAAAATGTATCTTTTATCCACTGGATGGTTTTAGCTCCTTTGTCAATTATCAAGTGACCATAAGTGTGTGGGTTCATTTCTTGTTCTTCAATTCAATTCCATTGATCTACCTGCCTGTCACTGTACCAATACCATGCAGTTTTTAACACTATTGCTCTGTAGTACAGCTTGAGGTCTGGGACACTGATTCCTCCAGAATTTTTTTTACTGTTGAGAAGAGTTGTAGCTATCCTGTTTTTTTTTTTTTTTTTTTTTTTTTTTTTTTTTTTTTTAATTCCAGATGAATTTGAGAATTGCTCTAACTCTGTGAAGAATTAAGTTGGGATTTTGATGGGGATTGCATTGAATCTGTAGATTGCTTTTGGAAACATGGCCAGTTTTACTATATTAATCCTGTCAATCCGAGAGCTTGGGAGATTTTTCCATGTTTCAAAGTCTTCTTTGGTTTCTTTCTTCAGAGACTTGAAGTTCCTGTCATACAGATCTTTCACTTATTTGGTTAGACTCACCCCACGATATTTTATATTGTTTGTGGCTATTGTGAAGGGTATCAGTTCCCTAATTTCTTTCTCAGCCTGTTTATCCTTTAAGTATAGGAAGGCTACTGATTTGCTTGAGTTATTTTTAAATGCAGCCACTTTGCTGAAGTTGTTTATCAGCTGTAGGAGTTCTTTAGTGGAGCTTTTTAGGTCACTTAAATATATTATCATATCATCTGCAAATAGCGATAATTTGACTTCTTCATTTCCAATTTGTATCACTTTGACCTTCTTTTACTGTCTAATTGCTCGGGCTAGAACTTCAAGTACTATATTGAATAAATGTGGTGAGAGAGGGCAGCCTTGTCTAGTCCCTGATTTTAGTGGGATTGCTTCAAGTTTCTCTCCATTTAGTTTGATGTTGGCCACTGGTTTGCTGTATATTGCTTTTATTATGTTTAGTCATGGTACTTGAATTACTGTTCTTTCCAAGACCTTTAACATGAAAGGATGCTAAATGTTGTAAAATGTTTTTTTTTTTTTTTAGCTTCTAATGTAATAACCATATGGTTTTATTATTTGAGTTCTTTAATATAGTGGATTACATTAATGGATTTCCATATATTGAACCATTCCTGCATCCTTGGGATGAAGTCTACTTGATCATGGTGAATGATCATTTTGATGTATTCTTGGATTCCGTTGATAAGAATTTTATTGAGTATTTTTGCATCGACATTTATAAGGGAAATTGTTTTAAATTTTCTTTCTTTGTTGTATCTTTTTGTGGTTTTGGTATCAGTGAAATTGTGGCTTCATAGAATAAGTTGTGTAGTGTTCCTTATGTTTCTATTTTGTGGAATAGTTTGAAGAGTATTGGTATTAGATCTTCTTTGAAGGTCTGATAGAATTCTGCACTAAAACCATCTGGTCCTGTGATTTTTCTGGTTGGGAGACTGTCAATAACAACTTCTATTTCTTTAGGGGTTATGGGACCATTTAGATGCTCTATCTGATCCTGATTAAAGTTTGGTAGTTGGTATCTGTCTAGGAAATTGTCCATTTCATCCAGATTTTCCAGTTGTGTTGAGTATAGGCTTTTGTAGTAGGTGTCTTAATTAGGGTTTCTATTCCTGCACAAAAATCATGACCTAGAAACAAGTTGGGGAGGAAAGGGTTTATTCAGCTTACACTTCCACATTGCAGTTCATCACTAAAGGAAGTCAGGACTGGAACTCACACAGGTCAGGAATCAGGAGCAGAGGCCATGGAGAGATGTTTCTTACTGGCTTGTTTCCACAGGCTTCCTCAGCCTGCTCTTTTATAGAACCCAAGACTACCAGCCCAGAGATGGTACCACCCACAAGCAGTCTTCCCCCCTAATTGAGAAAATGCCTCACAGTTGGATCTCATGGAGGCACTTCCCCAGCTGAAACTCCTTTCTCTGTGATAACTTCAGCCTGTGTCAAGTTGACACACAAAACCAGCCAGTACAGTAGGATATGATTATTTTTTTGAATTTTTTTAGTTTCTGTTGTTATTTCTCCCCTTTCATTCCTGATTTTGCTAATTTGGATACTGTCTCTGTGCCCTCTGGTTAGTCTGGCTAAAGATTTATCTATCTTTTTGATTTTTTCACAGAACTAGCTCCTGGTTTTGTTGATTCTTTGTATAGATCTTTTTGTTTCAACTTGGTTGATTTCAGCCCCGAGTTTGATGATTTCCTCCCTTCTACTCCTCTTGGGTGTATTAGCTTCTTTCTGTTCTAGAGCTTTCAGGTGTGCTGTTAAGCTGCTAGTATGTTCTAGTGTATACTCTATCCTGCTTTTTTGGAGGCACTCAGAACTATGAGTTTTCATTGTGTCCTATAAATTTGGTTATGTTGTGCCTTCATTAAATTCTAAAAAGGTATTCTTTCCTTATTTCTTCCTTGTCCAAGGTATCACTGAGTAGAGCAGTTTTCAACTTTCATATGTATGTGGGTTTTCTGTTGTTTTTGTTACCATTGAAGACCACCGTTACTCCATAGTGATCTGATAGAAGGCATGGAATTAGTTCAATCTTCTTATATCTGTTGAGGTCTGCTTTGTGACCAATTATAAGGTTAATTTTGGAGATGGTACTATGAGGTGCCGGGAAGAAGGTATATTCTTTTGATTTAGGATGAAATGTTCTATAGATATCTAATAAATCCATTTGGTTCAAAACTTCTGTTAATTTCACTGTGTGTCTGTTTAGCTTGTGTTTTGCTGATCTGTCCACTGATGAGAGTGGGGTGTTGAAATCACCCAAAATTATTATGTGGGGTACAATGTGTGCTTTAAGCTTTGGTAAAGTTTCCTTTACAAATAAGGGTGTCCTTTTATATGGAGCATAGATGTTCAGAATTGTCAGTTCCTCCTGGTAGATTTTTCATTTGATGAGTATAAAGTGTCCTTCTTTGTTGTTTTTGATGACTTTTGGTTTAAAGTCAATTTTATCAGATATAAGAATGGCTACTCCAGCTTGTTTTCTGGGACCATTTGCTTGGAAAACTGTTTTCCAGCCTTTTACTCTGAGTTAGTGTTTGTCTGTTACACTAACATGTGTTTCCTGTATGCAGCAAAATGTTGGGTCTTATTTATGTATTGAGTGTCTTATTGTATGTCTTTTTATTGGGGAATTGAGTCCATTATTGTTAAGAGATATTAAGGAATAGTGATTGTTTCTTCCTGCTATTTTTGATGTAATTTTTATGTTTGTGTGGTTATGTTCTCTTGGATTTGTTGAAATAAGATTAATTTATTGCTTTTCCTAGTGTGTAGTTTTCCTCCTTTTGTTGGTGTTTCCCATTCATTATCCATTAAAGGACTAGATTTGTGGAAAGATATTATGTAAATTTGTTTTTCTCATGGAATACCTTGGTTTCTCCATCTGTAGTAATTGAGAGATTTGCTTAATATAGCAGTCTGGTTTGGCATTTGTGTTCCCTTAGGGTCTGTATGACATCTGCCCATGCTCTTCTGGCTTTCATAGTCTCTGGTGAGAAGTCTGGTATAATTCTGATACACTTTTATATGTTACTTGACCTTTTTCCCTTACTGCTTTTAATATTCTTTCTTTGTTTAGTACACTTGGTGTTTTAATTATTATATGACAGGAGGAATTTCTTTTCTGGTCAAATCTATTTGGAGTTCTGTAGGCTTCTTGTATGTTCATGGGCATCTCTTTCTTTAGGTTACAGAAGTTTTCTGCTATAATTTTGTTGAAGCCATTTACCAGCCCTTTAAGTTGGAAATCCTTACTCTCTTCTATAGCTAAAATTGTTAGGTTTGTTCTCTCATTTTGTCTTGTTTTTCCTGGATGTTTTGTGTCATGAGCTTTTTGCATTTTTCATTTTCTTTGACTGTTGTGTCAATGCTTTCTATGGTATTCTCTGCATCTGAAATTCTCTCTTCTACCTCTTGTATTCTGTTGCTGATGCTTGGATCCATGACTCCTGACTTCTTTCCTAGGTTTTCTATGTTCCGAGTTGTTTTCCTTTGTGATTTCATTAATGTTTCTACCTCCATCTTTAGATCCTGGATGGATTTGTTCAATTCCTTCACCTGTTTTTGTTTTGTTGTGTTTTCCCTTAGTTCTTCAAGGGTCTCTCCCTGTTTACTTGTGTTCTCCTGTATTTCTTTAAGGAAGCCATTTATGCCTTTCTTGCAACCCTCCATGAAGCCATTCATCAGCATCATGACCCGTGATTTTAAATCCAAATCTTACTTTTCTGGTGTGTTGGGGTATCCAGGACTTACTGTTGTGGGAGAAATGGGTTCTGATGGTCTCATATTGCCTTGATTTTTATTAGTAATGTTCCTTTGTTTGCCTTTTGCCATCTTGATTTCTTTGGTGTTAGTTGGTCCTGTTGTAACTGGCTGGTGCTTGCCCCTCCTGTGTGCCTGCAAGCCTATCTCAGCAACCCTGGGTGATCTGCTTTCCCCTGGCACAGATTGCTGTGATGCTGCTGAGCTCCTTGATGCAGGTAGAGTCCTGGTGGGGTGTGTCCCAAACAATCTTCTACTTTGGTGATCCCAACATATTTGTCTGCCCCGGGAGAAAAGATAGGGATACCTCACTGCTAAGTGTGGGACTCCCTCCTACCACCTCCCTGAAGGACAGATGACCCCTTGCAGGGTAGGTGCCCAGCTGCCTGACTGTGGTGCTTTTGAACTCTTGGGTGCAGGTGGAGTCCTGGAGGGATGTGCTCCAAGAGATCTTCTACTCTGGTGATCCCTGTGTACCTATGTGCCCCTCTACACAGTCTGGTTGTACAAAATATAAAAATAAACCAAAGGTTGTAAAAAGGGAACTAAGACTATAGTTGCTAGGGCAGAGGATAAAATATTGACTGGGTTTATCTATACAAAATTTCATTAATAACTTAGTTATGGTTTTAAACTTTCAATGAATTTGTGTAAGAGAAGTGATAGGTATTTAGCTAGATAATTACTCCTAATGAATATGTATGTAAACATTCTCCACTGTAAACTTATTTTTCAATTTATGACTTGATATTTTTTGTGAACTTGTGATGAACTTCGTAAAATGTGATCATATATTCTGAAAGATGTAGAAGCACTGAAGACAATAGAGATCTTTTTCACTTTCCCTCTCTCCCACTCTCCCTTTTACCTTCTCTCTCTTTCTCTCTCCTCCCTCTCTCACTTTTTACCTTTCCCCACCAAGAAGAATTTTTTCCCTTTCCCACTAAAGATCTTTCTACCTTTCCCCTTAGATAGCTTTCAAAGGAAACTCTTTACAACTTAGTAATATACTCATTAACCACTTCTTTAAGTGTCCAAGTTTTCTCCCTTCTGACTAGCAGACTGAAAGTTATAGCCCATCAGTTCCTGCTGAGATAGAACAAAGACCACATTGCTTAATCCTCTGGTGTTAGGCTGCAAGTGTTAATTACCTAAGCTAGCAGTTTTTTACCCTCAGAAATAGCAAGAAAGTTTCTAGGGTATTTTAGAAGTTATCACCAGCCTTTCAGTACAGTTAGAGAGCTAGAAAGCCCTGAGACCCTCAGACTTCAAAGCCTTCATCACCTGAGTCCTATTCTATGCCTCCACCACTACCTTCTCTGGGCCAGGAGGTTCTCAGTCATTAGCACCTACCTTTGTCAAACCTGCAGATCTATAAACACAAATGTCATATCTCTTTCCTTTAAGCAATCCCTACCTGCCAGGTCATCTGAAGCATGTTAACATGCTGGGAGACTTGCACTACATTCTGAATTCTGTTGTCCAGCTAAAGAATATGCAATAGAGACTGGCTGTGCCCAGAATACTTAAGTTAGGCCTGGCTTCCCAATACCTGCCACATCAAGAAAATCAAGGGCCAACAAGATGGCTAAATATTAATGTATAAAGACAATCAGCAAAAGCCAGGGCAATATGGCACCCTCAGAGCACAATTTTCCTGATACTGCAGGACCTGGATATCCTAACACAACCAAAGCTCAAGAAAATGACCTTATATCCAATCTTATACAGATGATAGAAGCTTTTAAAGAGCAAATGCATTAATCCCGTAAACAAGTACAGGAATATACACTCAAAGGGACAGAGGCCTTCAAAGAAGAAAGAAATTAATTCCTTAAAGAATTACAGGAAAATACAATTAAACAGATAAAACAAATAAGTAAAATTATTCATGACCTGAAAATGGAAATAGAGGCAATAAGAAAACATAAACTGAGGCAATCCTGGAGATGGAAAATCTAGGAAAGAGAACAGGTACACTAGCATTACCAACAGAATACAAGAAACCGAAGAGAGAATCTCAGTTGTAGAAGATACGAAGAAAATGAAACATCATCATTGGTCAAAGAAAATGTTAAATCTAAAAAAATTTCTGACACAAATCATCCATGAAATCTAGAATACTACGAAAAGACTAAAATTAAGAATAGTATAAATAGAAGAATATGAAGAGGTCCAGCTCCAAGTACCAAAAAAATATTTTCAATAAATTCATAAAAGAAAATTTCCCCAACAAAAAGAAAGAGATGCTTGTAAAAATACAAGAAGTTAGCAGAAAACCAATTAGATTAGACCCAAAAAAGAAAATGTTCTGGCCACATAATAATCAACACAGATTATTTACAAAACAAAGAAAGAATATTAAAATCTGCAATAGTAAAATGTCAAGTAACATACAAAGACCTGTCAGAATTGCACATGACTTCTAAACAGAAACTCTAAAAGCTACAAGGGCCTGAACAGATAGTTGTTTTTCAGATTCTAAGAAACCATGTGTGCCAACCTTAATTGTTGTAGCCAGCAAACTCTATCTCCATAGATAGAGAAAACAAGATATTCCATGAAAAAAAAAACAAATTTAAATAATATCTATCCAAAACTCCAGCCCTACAAAAAATACTTGAAGGAAAACACCAACCAAAGGAGATTAATTATACTCAAGAAAACACAAGAAACAAATAATCCTCTACTACCAAGTGCAAAATAAGAGGCACATACACACATACCATCTACATCAAAATAACAGGAATTAAAAATCTCTGGTCATGAATATCTCTCAAGACCAATGGACTCAGTTCCCCAATAAAAAGACATGGCTAACAGAATGGATGAAAAACAGGATTCATCATTCTACTAAATATAAGAAACATACCTAAGCACTAAAGATAAACATTTAGAAAAAGGGCTGAAAAAAAAGTTTCCAAGCAAGCAGACCCAAGACGTAAGCTGGAATATTCTAATTCTAATAACTATTAAAATAAACTTTTCAACAAAAAATTAATCAAAGGAGATGAGGAAGCATACTTTATATTCAACAAAGAAAAAAATCAACAAAGTTATCTCAATTCTGAACAAATAGGCTTCCAAAGCAAGGGTACCCACATTTGTAAAAGAAACATTGCTAAAGCTTAAATTGCTTATTGAACCACACACATTAATAGTGGACGACATCAATAACCAACTCTCATCAATGTTCTAGTCTTTGAAGCAAAAACTAATAGAGAATTAATGAAACTTACTGCTGTTATATATCAAATGAACACTTCACCTGAACACAAAAAAAATACCTTCTCTCAGTACCACTGAAACTTTCTTTAAAATTGACCACATTGTTGTTCACCAGACAGACAAATCCTTACCCAAACAAACTGAAAGACAGAGATTAAGAAAATCAGAGGTGAAAAAGGAAGTCCTAACAACAGACAATGAGAAAATCCAAAGAATTATGAGGTCTTACTTCAAAAGCCTGTAATCCTCATAATTGGAAAGTATAAACAAAATGGATGATTTTCTAGACAGATACCACTTACCATGATAAACAGGCTGAGAAAGAAATTGGTGAAACAGCACCCTTCACAGTAGCCACAAAAATATCTTAGTGTAACTATAAACAAACAAATGAAAGATCTGTATGACAAGAACTTCAAGTCATTGAAGAGAGAAATTAAGGAAGATATGAGAAAATTGAAAGATCTCCCATGCTCATGTAAGTTTACATAGTAAAAATGGCCATCTTACCAAAACAATTTGCAATCTCAATGCAATTCCCATCAAAATTCCAACACAATATTTACAGACCTCAAAAGATCAATTTTCCACATCATAGAAAAATAAAGTACCCAGGATAGCTAAAACAATATTGTACAATTGAACTTCTAGAGATATCATTATTCCTGATACTGTACTATAAATTAATAGTAATAAAATCTGCATGCCATTAGCATAACAACAGACAGATTAATGAATGGATTAAATCAAAGACCAGAAATAAACTCACACACCTGTGGCCTTGATATTTGACAATGAATCCAAAACCATACAATGGAAAAAAGAAAAACAGATTCAACAAGTGATTATTCGTCTAATGGGATGTCTACATATAGAAGAATGCAGTAGTCCACCTTGCACAAAACTCAAATCAAAGTGGATCAAAAATATCAACATAAAACCTGACACACCAAATCTAATTGACCAGAAAGCAGAGAACTTCTCTGAATTCATTGGCATAGTATACAAATTCCCAAACAGAACACCAACAGCTTACACACTAAATCAATAGCTAATAAATGAAACTGCAAAACTCTTGCAAAGCTAAAGAGACCACCAATAGGACAAAACAGCAACCTAAAGGATTGGCAAACATCTTCACCAACCCTACATCTGACAGAGGCCTAATGTCCAAAATATGTAAAGAACTCAAAAAAATTGATATCAGCAAACTAAGTAAATCCATTTAGAAATTGGGCACAGAGCTAAATAGAGAATAATCAGAAAATCTCTAATGGCCAAGAAACATTAAATGATATACCCAATGTCCTTAGTCATCAGGGAAATGCAAATCAAAATGACTCGATATTCCATCTTACAATAATCAGAATGGCTAAGAGCAAAAAGTGAAGGGATGGAAAATGCTAATGAGTATGGGCAGCAGGGGGAACACTCCTCTATTTTTCATGAGGGTGCAAACTTGTACAACCACTTTGGAAATCTTTCTGGCAACTTCTCAGAAAATTCAGAATAGTTCTACTCCAAGATTCGGCTATACCTCTTCTTGGTATATATCCAAAAGATGCCTGTTATACCACAAGGGCACTTGCTCAACTATGTTCTTAGCAGCTTTATTCATAGTAGCCAGAAAATGGAACGACCTATATGTCCCTCAGATGAAGAATGAATAAAGAAAATGTGGTATATATACACAATGAAACACTATTCATCTATTTAAAAAAAAAAAAGACATCATGAAATTTGTAGGCAAATGAATGGAACTAGAAAATATCATCCTGAGTGAAATAACACAGACTCAGGAAAACAAGTATGGTGTGTACTCACTTGTATGACATCATTAGATATAAATAACAGGATTACTAAACTACAATCCACAGATCTAAAGAAAATGAGTAATAAGTATGTCACAGTGAGGATGCATAACTCTCCCCCAGAAAAGTAAACCAAATAATCTTTGTATATGTATAGAGAGAAAGAATTGGGCAAAAGAGGGAATCAATATGAGGGACTGGGATGAGGGAGGCTATGGGAGGCGATGGTGTTAACCCTAGATGAGGGTCCTGCCATGAGTAGATATATATTGAAGCAGCTACCTTTTGTAGTCAGTCATGAGTTCCCATGGAGGGAGAGGGATACCATTCCACCCACAAAATCTTCAATCTAAAATCTGTTCTACTTACAAAATGTGCAGGGATAAAGATAACAACACACATTGAAAGAACAGCCAATCAATGTCTGCCCCAACTTGAGACCCATCCCATGTAAGAAAGCCAACCACTACTTCTATTAATGATACTCTGCTAAGCTTACAGACAGGAGCCCAGCCTGCCTCCTGAGAGGTTTCATTCAGCCACTTATATAAGCACATGTAGAGCTAGGCAGTGGTGGCAGCACCTGGGAGGCAGAGGCAGGTGGATTTCTGAGTTCGAGGCCAGCATGGTCTACAGTTCTAGGATGGCCAGGGCTCCACTTAGCCCTGTCTCAAAAAACCAAAAACAAAGAATCAAGATAAAGTAAAATAAAGTAAACAATATGTCGAGTCCTGCAGCCAAACATCAGGTTGGAGCTTGGAGTCTTGTCGAAGCCTGGGGGATAGAATTAAGAGTCAGAGAAGTTAGGGATACCATGAGAAAACCTACAGACTCAACTAACCTGTATCCAGGAGAGCTCACCAAGACTGATCCACCAACCAAAGTGCACACAGGGGATAGATCTAAGTCCCCTACATAATTGCAACAGATGTGCAGCTTGGTCTTCATGCCAACCCTAACAATTTGAGCAGGGGTGTCTGTGACTGTGTTGCCTGCCATTGGATCCTTTCTCCCCTACCTGAACTACCTAGTTGGGACTCAGTATGAGAGGGTGTACCTAGTCCAGTTTGGACTAGATGTCCCAAGATTGAGTGGCTTTCCATTATCTGAGGAAAAAGGGGATAGAGTAATGGGAGGAGGTGATTTTCAAGGGCAGGACTGAGAGGAAAGAATTGGGGCGCTTAGATAAGTATATAAAGTGAATTAATAAATAAATTATTGAGGATAAAATAGAGAAGAGTGTGTTATATCAATACATCCATAAATATGTACAATACAAATTTCAAAAGCATATATACATGTATCCATGTATGTAAGTGTACATTGTGAACTTATCAGATAAGACACAGATACATACCTTGGTATGTTTTCACACTGCTGCCAAAATTTATTAAGCAACAAAATTCATCATGTAAAACTATGATAGTTTCAATGGCTTCAATGGCAGTGAGTTGTCAAATGTCTCCATTTACCTTGATTACCCTGAATTACTGCAAATGACATCACATAATAAACATCTGTTTATAGCTGCATTTACATCTATATCTATCATCTATCTGTCTATCTATCTATCTATCTATCTATCTATCTATCTATCTATCTATCTATCAATCATCTTTCTAGTTAGAGGTTGTTTATAATGGACTATGAGGCCACAGTCAGGTTCAGGGGGTTTTAGATGTCAGTGTAGCAGGAAAACTAAGAGTTTCCATAGTATGTTTCAAGTTTATAGATTTGTAAAGAGAGATTTTGAGAGGTAAGATAACCAACATCAGACAGCTTGCTGCATCTGTGAGCCAGGGTGCTGCTTGCCACAGGTTGGTGAGTAAGGCTGCACACTGTATAATTGAATCCAATTGGAAATATGGTCCCTGATCCAACCAGACATCTAAACTCCCTGGGACCTCCAGTCTCTTAAGGGTTAGACACATTTTCTCTGTCTGAAACCAGACCTGGCAGTCCTCTGCTGTATATGTGTTGGGGACCTCATATCAGCCTGTGTATGCTGTCTGGTTGGTGATTCAGTGTTTGAGAGATCTCAGGGGTCCAGGTTAAGGTTAGCAAGAACCTGGCTTAGTGAATTGTTCATTCTGCATCTGATGCTCTTCTGACTGTTTTATTTTAAAAACATCCTTATTTCTTCATCAGAAGTAAAATTAAAACTTTGCACATTTTTCATTTAAGATGCTTTAAACTCAGTACCAGACTTTGGAGCAGTTATCAGCTAGAAACACAATTGATTCTTAGGTTTTGTCTTGCTTTTCTATTCACATTTCTTTTCAGCATTCACAAGTGTGCACACACTTTTTTTTTTTTTTTTTTTTTTTTTTTACCTAGAGTTATCAGTGTAGGCTACTTATCCCTTCCAACATCCAAAACTGAACTATTCCTACAAAACAGGAACGAAATTATTAAAATAAATTATGAGGTGTCTGTAACTGTGGTGGGAGTATGGCGATGAGGGGACATTGAGATTAGCAAAAAAAAGCCCAGCTGATAAAGACAAGTGGAAGCTTTTGCCAGTTAGGATGTGTCTATGCTTATAAGAGAAATGCCCAGAATGCATAAATGTATTCATAAAGGCTCGTGAGACTTGTGCAACAGTATATTTGAGCATATGCCTTTTTTTAGAGCAGTAGAATCATACATCTCTTCTCAAGGTATCTCTACTATTTAATAAACTGTCTTCACTGCTATGAGGTGAGAAGTTATCAGGTATCATTGATGTAACTCTTTATTCTGATACTCAAGCATCTGGAAATGCCAGCAGGTGCTCTCTGAACTCAGGTCTGGCTCTATATCACAGCTACTACCCTCCATTAATTCATTGTAATATAATGGAAGGAATAGTTAGGATAACATTACACTTTGCTTAGCCAATGGGGTAGTGTTGATGACAGATTACCCAGCATGCTCATGGACAGAGGTAAAGAAACAACCAAGGATATAAAGCTCTATAATGTGAAAGGAGCAAAGCTTTGCTGAATATATTCAGCTGTGTGTACCTGTTTGTTTCCTTTTTAAGTACTGTTACAAAATACTTCACATAAGCAAGCAAGACAATGTTGTTTGAGCTCACAAGTTCAAAGGCTTCCTCATGGCAGTAGCGGGGATCAGGGTGAGGGAACATGGCAGGACATAGTCAGACACAGAATGGCAGTTTACCAGGAAGCAAGGGAAGAAAACACTGGTGTTCACTTGTCAGATTTTCTCCTTCCTATTCAGCCTACAGTTGCTGTCATCCATACTCAGGGTCCATCCTCCTCCTTCAGTGAATTCTCTTCAGCAGTAGCTCTACAGATGCTCTTATACATGTCACGATTTAAGTAGTGAAATAAGAGCTGATTTAACTGAGTTGTTGATATGGATATTAATAAAAGGGGGACTCTATTTTGAAATTATGACCAACTAAGTAAACCCTTTATTCCTCAAGTTACTTTTGCCTGGGTAGCTTATCACTACAATGCAAATGAAATGGGAATATAATAAAAATAATTTCTAATTGTTTATTGATATGATACATTTATATTCTGTTCTATAATGGGGAAACTTCTTAGTATCTTACTCTCCTATTAATCATAGTTTTATTTTTGAAAGTTATGAGATATTTATTTATTTATTTATTTATTTATTTATTTATTTGGTTTTTGGAGACAGGGTTTCTCTGTGTAGCCTTGGGTGTCCTCGAACTCACTCTGTAGACCAGTCTGGCCTCGAACTCAGAAATCCACCTGCCTTTGCCTCCCAAGTTCTGGGATTACAGGCGTGCACCACCACACCTGGCTAGATATTTATTTTAATGATGACATATATAATTTTACCATATATAGTATAGGATACATAAATTTATTTAATGTCATGTTTTTCTTGAGCATTGAACAAAATTATACAGAAAAATGCATATACTCTATTTAGTAAGATATGATTTAAATATTTTTGCAAATATATTCAATAAAATACATATTTTATATATATGCATGATATTAATGGCCAAATTAACAGTTTTAATTTTTCATAAGGAAATTCTTTTCAGATAGTGAGTACAAACCCTGACTTGTTTATCTATAGTTACTGCTGTGGTATATAAATTCAGATAGTAAGTACATACCCCATCTTGTTTATGTGTGGTTGAGGATATGGTTTGTAAAGGAAGCACTGACACATTGCAAACCTTGAATTCAGACATATGGAAATACTAAACAAGTCCCATACCTCTTCAGATGCTAAAATAAGTGAGGTTATAGCTAAAATAAAAACAATATATCTTACTTTCGTTGGAATGAACTATTTTGTATATATTTCTTAGATGATCTAAAATTCTTTTTATGCAAAGGATTTTTTAAAGAAGTTTTTAACATACTTTCTCATAAATCATATTCTACTTCATCCAAAAATGCCAAGAACACTCAGTACATTATTTCAAGACACAAAGTTACTGAAGGGTCTTTCCAAATGATAAATTCAGAAAACATGACTAGTAATTAAATTAAAATTGAAAAGAATTTGGGGTTTCTCATGTATACCATAGCACAAATTATTATTGTGAGGCACTGAAGTATTTCTGATGCTGTTCACAACTTGGAAAGCAATTTCCTGTGATATTATGATTGTTTCTGAACTAGGAGTGTTTCCCCTCTTCTGTTCTGGCCTCTCTATCAATAATTGCTTTTCTTAATGTGAGCTAAGACATCTTAATATTCTGCTTAAGTGAACTCCTTCACTTAAACTATTTCCATTATAAGTGATGTCCTTAAAATTTTTTCTCTGTCTTGTTAAGAGGCAAGAATCTTAAAAACCTAGTAATTTTGAATTACTAGGAGGCTCTAATTGACAATAGGGAGTCTGATTGAAACAGATACACCAGGGCAGGAGGTAGCTGTGGAATGAATCCCAGCTTCAGGGAGTACCTCTTTCCAATTGACAAAACTGCCTCTTACAATGACAGCACATGGATGTTTTGCTTCCTATTGAAGACAGCTAATGGGTAAACAGCCAGCCTGACTCCAGGACCCAGTTCACAGCAGCCCCTTTTAAAGAGGCTAAATTCAGAACAAGTTTGACTGCCTCCCGAATTGAAACAGTTTTAAAAGCTATCCACATTCCTTGTTTGCTTTCTGATTATAAAACTTCAACGTTGGCAATGCTCATATGTCTTTTGCATCCTTTACATAGCACTTCATCCTTCTGTCCATCTCTGCAGCCATGTCCAGTTGCATTAGCATTTATACCTCTCTTTGGGCAAATAGGATGTATAGTAATGCAAACATTTGCCATCTGTTAAATTACTTACTTAGTTGGATCCTTTACTACATTAAGCATTGCTTTTCTGTGTTGCATTATAGATATTTTTAAATATTCTTTTATAGATGAAAAAATGAAAGTTTCATTCTCACCTTAATAGCATGATTTATTATTTATTTATTTTATAATTGTGTCTGAGTGTGTGTGTGTGTGAATGTGTTGTTGTGCATATGTGCACCTTTGTCACGATTGCAAAAGCCAGAGCTTATCTAAAATAATCAATTGAAGTTATAGGCACTTGAGAGTCACTTGATGTGTGTTGTTCTTCAGGAAGATGGGAATTGATCTACTTCAAGATCTATCTAGTGGGAATACTCTCAAAAGATGTTTTAACCTACCACAAAAACACATGAAAAGCCACATTCACTGTCTTAGTCATAATATCCACAAATTGAAAACAATATAGGTTTACTTCAACAGAAGAAGAATTAAAAAATATTAAAGAACATTTATACAATGGAGTATTACTAGATCAAAAATGACATAGAGTAGTTTGTAGGTAAATAAATGGAACTACAAAAAATCATCCCGGGCTTGGGACCATCCTCTGCCACAATGTGCAATACCCAAGTGGCACAGGGAGATAGCTAAACACCCAGGAGTCCAGAGAGGCCTGACAACACAGATGGAACTCTCCCTGCCACTCAGAGGATTACTTCTAGAACCTTCAGTCAGGAGCCTTTTGGTTTCTGTCTCTAGCTCAGGACCATCCTCTGCCACAGCACTCCATATCCAAGTAGTACAGGGAGGTAGCTAACTACCCAGGAGTGCAGACAATCCAGACAGGTCAGGTAGGACCATCACTGCTGCTCAGAGGAAACAGCCTGAAAGCCTGAAGACACAAGAGCCTAGGAGCAGCCTGGAACCAGAGCCTTCCGATTTCTTCCCATACCCAGAACTTATGGGATCATAGAAATACAAACCTAAGTACAATCAAAAGAGAGTTGGGTTTGCAGGAGTACCTACATACCTGTGTACACAGAGAGAATGGGTCTCCCAAGGACACAGATATAGAGGCTTACCAGAAAGATGAGCCACAGTTAGAGACAGCAACCCCAGCTAACACCAGAGATAACCAGATGGCAAAAGGCAAATGAAAGAACATTACCAACAGAAACCAAGGCAACATGGCTCCATCTGAACCAAGTTCTCCCACAACAGTAAGTGCTGGATACCCCAACACACTGGAAAAGCAAAATCTGGATTTAAAATCACATCTCATGATGCTGATAGAGGACTTCTAAAAAGATATAAATAAATCCCTTAAAGAAATACAAGAATATTAGTCAACAGGTAGAAGCCCTTGCAAAGGAAACACAAAAATTTCCTGAAGAAATACAGGAAGACATGGGTCACCAGGTAGAAGCCATTAAGAGAAACACAAAACTCCCTTAAAGAAATACAGGAAATCACAAACAAACAAGTCAAGGAACTTAGCAAAACTATTCAGAATCTTAAAAGAAAGTAGAAACAATTAAGAAATCACAAAGATAAACAACATTGGAGATAGAAAACCTTGGAAAGAAAAACCTTGGAAAGAAATTAGGAGTCATAGATGCAAACATCAACAACAGAATATAAGAGATAGAAGAAAGAAACTTAGGTGCTGAAGACAGGAAATCCAGGACACAATGAGAAGACCAAACCCAAGTGTTTTATTCTGTAGCTGCCTGCAGCTGCTGCAAAGTGTTCTGGAAGATAAACTTAGGGATGGATTTAGGGAAATGGCAAAAAGAACGAGGCCAGGATGATAGTTTACTGATCAAGGCCCCAACTTTAATTGAGGTCAGACCATTTAACAGTTTGGGCAAGCCCCTCCCCCTAGACTCCAGGCTGAGGTCCAGGGAAGTCATCTGGAGGTACTTGTCTCCACTGCTCAGGCAGCTGGCTGGGTTACCTGCTTAATTCAGGAATTCGTAGACCTGGAGGAACAATGAACTTCACCTTCACTCTGAGCATTCCACCCTAAGTAGAGCAGGATCCTGACTAGCATAGGAAACCCTGCTCAACAAAGTCAACAAAGAGGAAGTTCACCTTGATCAATGTGGAATTCCTACCAAGTGGCATGACACCCCAATATGGCTCTGTACATTTTCTCCCTTTTTATTAATTTGAAAATGAGGAGGTAGAAAACAAGTGGATAAACATCTTTAATAAGAAAGTGGGCATTAACCAGGGAGGAAAAATATTAACCATAAGTCTTCTTAAATATTGTATGATGTCTTTTTCAGAGGAGGGGTAATAGACTCCCTTATTTTAAGGACAGCCTCTCAGCGTTAATCCCTATGCAGTTAGGTGTACTTCCTGGGGACTCAGAGGCAGAAAGCATGGTCTTCCCCATGTGATGCCTTCCTCGCACCTCTCACTGGTGCCCCTGTTTGCTCATAAACAAACACACATAGATCTGTGTTCTATATGGCTCCCTTTTTGGAGATCCACTTGTTTAAGTTTTGAAGCCTGGGGATCTGCAAGTATCTTTAACGGACATGTGATCTTTCTATCCAGGTAAGCCTGGGTGGAGACAGCCAGTCTGCTTAACAAACAAGGTCAAGAGTTAAAACTGGAACAGGATTAACTTGTCTGTGGGATGTCCGGAAGGTATCAAATTCAGTTGCAAAATAGCAACTCAACAGACAGAAAACCTGGCCTCTGGGGTGGGGGAGGTAGCTTTGTGTATCAAGAGATAAACTGTTACATCTTAGGAAAAGTGGAGACTATATTTTAAATTAACTCAGCTGGCTAAAGACGATTGTTAGCCATCTTCATAATTGGAATCTCTAATATTGGATTTACTTCTAGATCAGTCTATGGTTGAGTCAGCTGATCACATTAAAGGAAAGAGAAGAGTCATTATAACTCCTCTTTAGATTAATTTTTCTAAGCTAGTTTCACAGTCTCCATATTCTGTCCCACAAAGTCTAAAAGCTTGAAGCAAGGTAATTTATCTAACCTGGGACATTTGACAATTAAAGTAAGTCAAGAATATATACCCAATATAGCTCTTATGTTACCATTGTCTGGGCACTCAGGAAGCCCACAGTCGGCATATCTTCAGCATGCCACACCAATCACTCTGGCAGCTAGCATGCTTCTGCAGCATTCTGTGGAAAAAACATAGACATTCCTTCTTTCCCAATATTAAGTTAGGATCATGTCATTATATGTCAATAAGTGAATTCCTTCATTTCATCCAGGCATCAGTATGCCTAGTTAGAGGATCTTATATACACTCAGCAAGGAGTTCCTTGGCATCCAAATTTTAAAATTATCTTAAAAATATACAAGCATATTTCAAATGATATGCACAGGGATACAATTACCCCTCTATTTTTCTTTTTAAAGAAGATATTGTTTTGTTTTTTTTAAATGTTTTATATTACCTCATCTTTGAGGATAACAATCAAATTTCAAAGACATCTCAAATGAATAACCTTTATTCATTAAATGGCCAGTTCCATTGTTTGTTCCAATCCAAGTTGGAACACCATGCATATACCATAACATAGGCAATAACTATGTAATTATAGAAAATAAACGTAGCATTCCCAGTTGCTTTTTGCTAGAGCAGTTGCAACTAGAAAGCCCCAAAATGAATCATTAGTCAAATGCACATATTTTAATCTTCTAAATTAGAAATATGAGCAACATTTATTTGTAATAATTAATTAAATCCTCTAGAAGTAACACCATTATGTGGTAGAGGTAGAAATTGAGGACATCAAGAACAAATCTTTATAATTTGATGTGCACAAAAATACAAAATTATTTTTTAAGCCATTACCCTTTTGATGATGTAAATAATATGCTTGTACATCCGATTACTTCTATATAGCCTGTCTGGGATACAAGTTTTATGTGCCTTGCCTTAAGGGGTCTTGTCCAGGAACCTTTTAAAGATTAATTATATATAAGTATATTGTTACTGTCTTCAGACACACCAGAAAAGGGTGCTAGATCTCATCACAGGTGTTAGTGAGCCACCATGTCATCACTGGGATCCAAGCACCCATGCTCCATGAATGAGTGCTTAGGCTTTAATGACTGAGCCATCTCTCCATGCTTACAACCATAAAATACAAGAGTTTGGCTCCCAGCACACATGGCTGTCCCTCCAGCCTTTAGATTAGCTCTTAGATATCCAGAGGACAGTCATTTTAAGAATATATCTATTTAAATTTGGATTACATTTGCATAAACAATTGTAAAAAATAAGAATTAGCAGTATTAAAAAGGGAACACTTTTAAGTAATTATAAACCATGATATAGAATATATATATATATACATATAAATATATATACTATTACTAAAAGCTTGATTTTTAACATCTTAAAAATAATCAGTATAGCACCGAAGTCAGGTATCTGTTCTGAAGCAGAGGGAAACTCAAAGGAACAAACATGTGATCTGATAATAACAAATTATCTTTTGGATAACAATTATTAATTTTGCCTAAAAAGGGTTGCCATGTAATGGATCAACTACCAATGTTTTTTAATAAACAATTTGATTGCTATTTGAAACAAGGAACAAACATTTTCTACCTTGAAAACAGAGGTTTAGAATCAGTTACAAGAGACTTGTCTCCATCTTGGTTCTCAGATGCCAGAGAGATCAGACAGCCTGAGGTACGCAAACATAACCGGAGGTCAACATCACGGGGGTCTAGGCCTGACAGGCATTGGCCTGCAGCCATGTCCTGGGCCATTCGGGGGGCCATCAGTGTGCCAACCCGGCCAGGAGGTTGTTTGCCTGGCCTGGCACGTGAGCCACCATTTTGGCTACAGGACGCCAGAAAGTTCTAGCAGGCAAAGCCAGGTAACAGGCATAGCCCGAGGCTAACATAGCAGGGGGTGTCTAAGCCCAACAGGCCCTGGATTGCCCCCAGGACCTGGGCTGCTCGGTGGGCCGTCTGTGTGCCAACCCAGCCAGGAGGTTGTTAGCCCAGCAGACTCTCCTGGCACTTTCAGGGAGTGTGCACAAGCTGCCATCCTGGCTACCTGACAGAACCAGTTAACACTCATAGCCTGAGGGGAACTTTGCTCGGGCCTTGACCTGCCAGGATTTTGCCTATACTCAGGGCCTGAGCAGCTAGGCTAGCCTTGTGTGCACCAACCTGGTTGGGAGATCAGCTGCCCAGCAGAATGATCATCACTTGGAAAAGGTCCCGCAGCATACACCATCAGCACTCCTTGAAGGAGCAAATGGCCACCATCTGGTTCACAGAGATAATCTCAGGCAAGGCACACTAGGGCTCCAAGGGCACCTAAGAGGACGACAGCACATCAGCAATCTGTGGCAGGGGAAACCCAGACATCCAGTGTTGCAGAAATAGCCCCTCTAGGGGCTCCTTACAGGAGGCTCAAACACCAGCCAGAGACAAGACCAACTAACATCAGAGAACTAGATGGCAAAGAGCAAACACAGGAATGCTACTAACAGAAATCTGGACAATATGGCAGCGTCTGAACCAAACTCTCCAACATCAGCAAATCCTGGTTACACCACACACTAGAAACACAAGATTTGGATTTAAAATCACTGGTAATGATGGTGCTAGAAGAACACAAAAAGGACATAAATGAATCCCTTAAAGAAATACAGGGGAACATGAATAAGCTAGAAACCCGAATAATGAAACCACAAAAATCACTTAAAGGAATTCAGGAGAATAAGGCTCAAGAAATAGAAGCCAATAAAGAAGAAACACACACATACACCAAAAAAAAAAAAAAAAAAAAAAAAAAAAAAAAAAAAAAAAAACCAAAAACCTTAAAGAAATGCTGAACTTGAGTCAACAGGCAGGAGTCATGAAAGAGGAAACACAAAAATCTCTTAAAGAATTAAAGGGAAATACAAACAAACAAATGAAGGAACTGAGCAAAACCATCCTGTGTCTAAAAACAGAAGTAGAAACAACGAAGAAATCACAAAGGGAGACAACTTTGGAGATAGAAAACCTTGGGAAGAAATCAGGGACCATAGATGCAAATATCAAAAACAGAATAAAAGAGAAGAAAGAATCTCAGATGCCGAAGTTTCCATAGAAACCATTGACTCAACAGTCAAAGAAAATGCAAAATGCAAAAAGATTGTATCCCAGCACATCCAGGAATTCCAGGACACAATGAGAAGACCAAACCTAAGAATTTTAGGTATAGATGAGAGTGATGATTTAAAACTGAAAGGGCCATCAAATATCTTCAACAAAATTATGGAAGAAAACTTTCACAACTTAAAGAGAGAGATGCCCATGAATATACAAGAAGCATACAGAACTCCAAACAGACTGGACATGAGCAGAAATACCTCCTGTCACATAATAGTCAAAAGCCCAAATGTACTAAACAAAGAAAGAATATTAAAGGCAGTAAGAGAAAAAGGCCAAGTAACATATAAAGAAAGACCTATCAGAATCACACTAGACTTCTCACCAGAGACCATGAAAGCTAGAAGATCCTGGGCAGATCTCATGCAGACTCTAAGAGAACACAAATGTCAGCCAAGACTACAATATACAGCAAAACTCTCAATCACAATAGATAGAGAAACCAAGATATTCCATGACAAGACCAAATTTACACAATATCTTTCCACAAACCCATCTCCGCAAAGAATAATAGCAGGAAAACTCCATTACAAGGATGGAAACTACACCCTGGAGAAAGCAAGATAGTTACTTCTTTCATCAAACCCAAAAGAAGATAACCATTCAAATATAAAAATAACATCAAAAATGGCAGGAAGTAATAATCACTATTCCTTAATATCTCTTAACATCAATGGACTCAACTCCCCAATAAAAAGACAGACTAACAGACTGGATAAGAAAACAGGACCCTACATTTTGGTGCATAAAGGAGACACACCTCAGTGTCAAAGACAAAAACTACCTTAGAGTAAAAGGCTGGTAGACAATTTTACAAGCCAATGGTCTCAGGAAACAAGCCGAAGTAGCCATTCTAATATCAGATAAAATTGACTATCAACCTAAAGCCATCAAGACACGCTTCTTGCTGGTCAAAGGAAAGATCCACCAAGGAGAACTTTCAATTCTGGACATCTATGCACTAAATGCAAGGGCACCCTCATTCGTAAAAGAAACTTTACTAAAGCTCAAAGCACACATTGCACCTAACACAATAATTGTGGGTGACTTCAACACTCCACTCTCTTCAATAGACTGATCAGGAAAACAGGAACTAAACAGGGGCACAGTAAAACTAATTGAAGCTTTGGACCAATTGGATTTAACTCTTACTTATAGAACATTTCACCCTAAAGCAAAAGAATATAGCTTTTTCTCAGCACCTCAAGGTACTTTCTCCAAAATCAACCATATAATTGGTCACAAGACAGACCTCAACAAATATAAGAAGATCGAACCAATCCCATGCCTCCTATAATATCCCTACGGAGTAAGAGTGGTTTTCAATAGCAACAAAAACAACAGAAAGCCCACTTACACACGGAGGCTTAACAATACTCTACTCAATGATACCTTGCCCAAAGAAGTAAGAAAGAAAGAAATCAGAGACTTTTTAGAATTTAATGAAAATGAAAACACAACATACCCAAATCTTTGGGACACAATGAAAGCAGTGATAAGAGGAAAACATATAGCCCTGAGTGATTCCAAAAAGAAAATGGAGAGAGCATACATTAGCAGCTTAACGACACAACTGAAAGCCCTAGAACAATAAGAAGCTAATTCACCCGGGAGGAGTAGAGGACAGGGAATGATCAAACTCGGGGCTGAAATCAATCAAGTGGAAACAAAGAGAACCATATAAGAATCAACAAATCCAGGAGCTGGTTCTTTGATAAAATCAACAAGATAGATAAACTCTTAGCCAGACTGACCAAAGGGCACAGAGAAAGTATCCAAATTAACAAAATTAGAAATGAAAAGGGGGATATAACAATAGAAACTGAGGAAATTCAAAAAGAAAATCATCAGATCCTACTACAAAAGCCTATACTCAACACAACTGGTGAATCTGGAGGAAATGGACATTTTCCTAGACAGATACCAAATACCAAAATTAAATCAGGACCAAATAGATCATCTAAATAGTCCCATAACCCCTAAGGAAATAGAAGGGGTCATAGAAAGTCTTCCAACCAAAAAAAGCACAGAACCAGTTGGTTTCAGTGTAGAATTCTACCAGACCTTCAAAGAAGAACTAACACCAATACTCTTCAAAAGATTCCACAAAATAGAAACAGAAGGAACACTACCCAACTCATTCTATGAAGTCACAATTATGCTGATATCACAACCACACAAAGATCCAACAAAGAAAGAGAACTTCATGTCAATTTTCTTTATGAATTTCGATGCAAAAATACTTAATAAAATTCTTGCCATCTGAATCTAAGAACACATCAAAACGATCACTCACCATGATCAAGTAGGCTTCATCCCAGTGATGCAGGGATGGTTCAATATAAGGATATCCATCAATGTAATCCACTACATTAAAAAACTCAAAGAAAAAAAAACCACATGATCATTTCATTAGATGCTGAAAAAGCGTTTGACAAAATTCAGCATCCTTTCTTTCTAAAAGTCTTGGAAAGAATAGGAATTCAAGGCCCATACCTAAACATAGTTAAATCACTATACAGCAAATCAGTAGCCAATGTCAAACTAGATGGAGAGAAACTTGAAGCAATCCCACTAAAATCAAGAACTAGGCAAGGCTTCCCTCTCTCTCCATATCTTTTCAATATAGTACTTGAAGTTCTAGCTAGAACAATTAGACAGCATAAGGAGGTCAAAGGGATACAAATTGGAAATGAAGAAGTCAAATTATCACTATTTTCAGATGATATGATAGTATACTTAAATGACCTAAAAAACTCCACTAGAGAACTCCTACAGATGATAAACATCTTCAGCAAAGTGACCAGGTATAAAATCAACTCAAGCAAATCAGTTGCCTTCCTATGCTCAAGGGATAAGCAGGCTAAGAAAGAAATTAGGGAAATGACACCCTTCATAATAGCCACAAGGAATATAAAGTATCTTGGTGTGACTCTAACCAAACAAGTGAAAGATCTATATGACAAGAATTATAGGTCTCTGAAGAAGGAAATCAAAGAAGATCTCAGAAAATGGAAAAAATCTTCCATGTTCTTGGAATGGCAAGATTAATATAGCTAAAATGATCATCTTACCAAAAGCAATATACAGATTCAATGCAATCCCCATCACAATCCCAACTCAGTTCTTCACAGCATTAAAAAAAGCAGTTCTCAATTTCATCTGGAATAACAAAAAACCCAGGATAGCTAAAACTATTCTCAACAATAAAAGAACTTCTGGGGCTATCAGTATCCCAGACCTCAAGCAATACTACAGATCAATAGTGTTAAAAACTGCATGGTATTGACACAGGGACAGGCAAGTGGACCAATGGAATAGTATTGAAGATCCAGAAATGAATCCACACTTCTGTGGTCACTTGATTTTCGACAAAGGAGTGGAAAACATCCAGTAGAAAAAAGATAGCCTTTTCAACAAATGCTGCTGGTTCAACTGGAGGTCAGCATGCAGAAGGATGAGAGTTGATCCATTTTTAATCTTGTACTAAGCTCAACTCACAGTGGATCAAGGACCTCCACATAAAACCAGACACACTGAAACTAACAGAAAAGGAACTGGGGAAAACCCTTGAGGACATGGACATGGGGGAAAATTTCTGAACAGAAAACCAATAGCTTATGCTCTAAGAACAAAAATTGACAAATGGAACCTCATAAAATTGTAAAGTTTCTATAAGGCAAAGGACACTTTCAAAAGGACAAAATGGCAACCATCAAATTGGGAAAAGATATTCATCAACCCTACATCTGATAGAGGGCTAATATCAAATATATACAATGAACTCAAGAAGTTAGACCCCAGGGAACCAAATAACCCTATTAAAAATGGGGTATGCATCTGAACAAAGAATTTTCACCTGAAGAAATTCAGATGGCCGAGAAGCATCTTAGGAACCCAAAACATAAACCACACATCAAATGAGGTACAAGAAGAATGGAGGAGTGGCCCCTAGTTCTGGAAAGACTTAATATAGCAGTATAAGACGAAACCAGAACAGGGAAGTGGGAAGGGATGGGTGGAAGAACAGAGGGAGGGAAGGGGGCTTATGTGACTTTCGGGGAGTGGGGGACCAGAAAAGGGGAAATCATTTGAAATGTAAATAAAAAATATATAGAATAAAATTTAAAAAAATTAAAAAAAAGAAGAAAGGCTCAACATCATTAGTCATTAGGGAAATGCAAATCAAAACAACCCTGAGTTTTCACCTCACACCAGTCAGAATGGCTAAGGGTAAAAACTCAGGAGACAGCAGGAGTTGGCAAAGATTTGGAGAAAGATTCACTCCTCCACTGCTGGTGGGATTGCAAGATGGTACAACCATTATGGAAATCAGTCTGGCGTTTCCTCAGAAAACTGAACATGACACTTCAGGAGGACCCTGCTATACTTCTCCTAGGCATATACTCAGAGGATTCCCAGGCATGCAATAAGGACACATGCTCCACTACGTTCATAGTAGCCTTATTTATAAGAGTCAGAAGCTGGAAAGAACCCAGATGTCCTTCAATGGAGGAATGGATACAGAAAATGTGGTATATTTACACAAAGGAATACTACTCAGCAATCAAGAACAATAAATTCAAGAAATTTTTAGGCAAATGGTTGGAACTGAAAAATACCATCCTAAGTTGGTAACCCAATCACCAAAAATACACATGGAATGCAGTCACTGATAAGTGGATATTAATTAGCCCAGAAGTTCTGAATATCCAAGATACAATTAGCATAACAAATGACTCCCATGAAGAAGTAAGGATAGGGCCCTGATCCGGGAAAGGTTTGATCCAGTATTTTAGGTGAATACCAGGACAGAGAAAAAGGAGGGAGGTGATTGGAGAATGGGTGGAGAGAAGAAGGCTTATGGGATATATGGGGATGGTGGAAACAGGAAATCATTTGGAATGTAAACAAAAATATAGAAAAGAAAAGAAAAAAGAAAGAAAAAAAAAGTTCTACATAGCCTCATTAACTATTCATAAGTTTGAACTGCATTTTGAACCACACCTGGATAAGTCTGTCAAGAATGTTCTTTTAGCCAAACCCTCCCTAGGTGGGGTCTGCAAGACAAAAGCAGTTCCTCACAATCTTCCACTGAGGAAGCTCTGAGCTTTACACTAACTCAAATATAAGTATCTTCTAATCTCTGTCTATTGTTTAAGACCATACCCAAACCCACCTGTCCTGCAAGGACATTTTATGAGGGTCAAATATCAAAAGGAACCTGTAATTTCAGGGTTCCCAGAAAAATTCTACTGTTTTTTAGTAGTCAAAGGGGACTGTTTAATATCAAATAAATTTCCACTGAGATCTCCTTTTTAATCTTGGAGGGTTAAATTTTTCTTCTACCATTGTAGCCAATAAACTTGTTAAAAAGTAGTAAATGGACTATAATGGCCACAGCTGTATCACTCTTAAAATTATCTTAATTACAAAATGTGTTAGGAATGGTGAGCCTTTAACTAGGCTGCACTCTGCAGTGAATGGCACACTGGCAATTTTTATTATAACTTAATTTTTTCTTGCAATATTAGAGCATAACTACAACTTTGGAAGCAAATCCCACTTTTAAACAATCTATTTTCATTAAAATCAAAGGCAAACATATTAATTTTATAGCACAAGTTTTGTCTGCTAGTTTTTTATGTTTAAATGTCTGACAGTATAACTAATTGAAGAGACTTTATTTTAAATCCTATTCCCCACAAGTCCAAGTTCTAGGATAAGATTCACACAAAAGACAATGCCAATTTAAAAGCATCTTAGAGGCCTGTATTTCCTGGGTTGCATCATGCCTCGTGTTGGTTAAGATGGCTGCAACCTCGAGCTATCAGTTCTAAACTAATTTTGTTATCAACATTATACCTTTTAAATCATGTCCAATGACTTATAGGCCAATCTTCTATATAGTCAAGACATGCAAGATATACTTATATATATATATATATATATATATATATATATATATATATATATATATATATATGTTATATAATTATAAACACGAATAAAATGATTACATGAATCTCATAAACTTAAACCAAATAAATTCCTTTTTTTCTAGCTATAATTCCGAGAGAATAAAAAGCACTTTGAACCAAAAACCACAATTGTAGAGATTTTCCTTTAGGAGAAACAACCATTAACCCACTTGTCCTAGACTTGAGGCTTCTAGCTCTTTTTTTTTATTTAAAAAACAGCTTTCTCTCTATGACTCCTAGGTGAGTGGAGGACACCTTAAATCAGCCTCTGCTGTGTAAACTGTGGCTAGATTTAAAGATAGACCACCCGCAGATGAAATTTTTACCAATATATTTTTAACATGAAACAAATTAACACACATTCACACAATGCCATGAATAGGACATAAACATACATGTAGACACAGTGTGCACCAAGGACAAACTTTGATACACAGAAAGGGAAATACGCTTGGTAAGCAATTGCATCCATTTTCCTTCTCTCTTACTCTCTCATTTTTCAAACTTTCTTAAAGCAGCTCATGGAGGCTGCAGACATATGCCAGTTTTTAAACCCTTTCTATTTCATCTGAATCAGCTCTTAAAAGCTGTGGACAAATGCCTATAAAGTTCTTCTCCCATTTTCCACTGTCTTATCCCTAAGCATTTTAGCATTGGCTCTACACTACTTTACTTAGGCTATATCCTCTAGCATCTATTTTGCTCATCGTGCAGGATACCATCTTTTTTCCGTTTTCTGCTAAGCTTCACAAAGACAAGGTCACCTCAGGAAATCTCACATCCAGACCTGCGTTTATGTGCCATTCTGTAGCTGCCTGCAGCTACTGCAAACTGTTCTGGAAGAGAAACTTAGGAATGGATGGGGGAAACGGTGAAAAGAATAAGGCCAGGGTGATAGTTTACCAACTAAGGCCCCAACTTTAATCGAGGTCAGACCATTTAACAGTTTGGGCAAGCCCCTCCTCCCCAGACTCCAGGCTGAGTTCTGGGGAAGTCATCTGGCGGTACTTGGCTCTACTGCTCAGGCAGCTGGCTGGGTCACCTGCTTAATTCAGGAATTAGTAGACCTGGAGGAGCAATGAACTTCACCTTCACTCTGAGCATTCCACCCTAGGTAGAGCAGGATCCTGAATAGCACAGGAATCCCTGCTCAACAAAGTCTGAGAGAGGAAGTTCACCTTGATCAATGTGGAGTTCCTACCAAGTGGCATCACACCCCAATATGGCTCTGTATACCTAAGGATTATAGGTTTAGAAGAGAGTGAAGATTTACAACTTAAAAAGCCAGAAAATATCTTCAGCAAGAAAACTTCCCTAACTTAAATAGAGAGATGCACACGAACATAAAGAAGCCTACAGAACTCCAAACAGGACCAGAACAGAAATTCCTACTTTTGCATAATAATCAAGACATCAAATGCAATAAACATAGAAAAAATTTAAAACAGTAAGGGAAAATGGTCAAGGAAGACCTATACATATAAAGGCAGACCTAATATCAGATAAAATTGACTTATAACCAAAAGTCACTTTAAAAAAAGACACTTTATACTCATCAAAGGGAAAATGAAAAAAAAATCTATCAAGAAGAATTCTTAATTAAAAACATATATCCTCCAAATGCAAGAACACCCACATTCATAAAAGAAACATTATTAAAGCTCAAAGCACACATTGCATCTTACACAATAATTGTGGCTGACTTCAATACCCCATGCTCATCAATAGACAGATCAGGGAAACACAAACTAAACAGAGACACTGTAAAACTAACATAAGCTATGGACCAAATGGATTTAACAGATGTCTATAGAACATTTTCATTTAACATTCATTTCATTAGACATTTAACAGATGTCTATAGAACATTTTCTAAATCAAAAGAGCATAACTTCTCAGCACCTCATGGTACCTTCTGCAAAGCTGACCATATAATTGGTCACAAAACAGACCTCAACAGAGATAAGAAGATTGAAATTATCCCATGCCTCCTATTAGATCACTATGGAGTAAGAGTGGTCTTCAATAGCAACAAAAACAACAGAAAGACCAAATACACATGGACTCTGAATAATGCTCTCCTCAATGATACCTTGGTCAAGGAAGATATAAGGAAATAAATCAAAGACATTTTAGAATTTAATGAAAATAAGGCACAACATACCCAAATTCATGGGACACAATGAAAGCAGTGCTATAAGGAAAGTTCCATAGTTCTGAGTGCCACCAGAAAAGCTTGAGAGAACATACACTACCAGCTTAACAGCACACCTGAAAGTTCTAGAACAGAAAGAAACTAATACACCCAAGAGGAGTAGAAGGCAGGAAATCATCAAACTTAGGCAGGGCTGAAATCAACCAAGTTGAAACAAAAAAGAACTACACAAAGAATCAACAAAACCTAGAGCTGGTTCTTTGAGAAAATCAAGGAGATAGATGAGTCCTTAAATAAACTAACCAGAAGGCACAGAGACATTATCCATATGAACAAAATCAGAAATGAAAAGGAAGAAAAACAACAGAAACTGAGGAAATTTAAAAAATCATCAGATCATACTGCAAAAGCCTATGCTCAACACAACTGGAAAATCTGGATGAAATGGAAAATTTTCTAGACAGATACCAAATACCAAAGTTAAATCAGGATCAGATAGACCATCTAAACAGTCCCAAAACCCCTAAAGAAATAGAAGTGGTCATTGAAATCCCCCCCCCCCACGGCAAAAAAAAAAAAAAAAAAATCCCTAGACCAGTTGGTTTTGGTATAGAATTCTATCAGGCCTTCAAAGAAGATGTAGCACCAATACTTTTCAAACTATTTCACAAAATAGAAACAGAAGGAACAATACCCAGCTTGTTCTATGAAGCTACAATTATGCTGATACCAAAACCTCCCAAAGATCCATCAAATAAATAGAACTTCAGACCAATTTCCTGTATGAATATTGATGCAAAAATTTTCAATAAATTTCTTGCCTACTGAATCCAGGAACACATTAAAATGATTATTTGCCATGATCAAGTACGCTTCATCCCAAGGATGCAGGGATGTTTCAATATATGGTCATCCATCAGTGTAATCCACTACATAAATAAAAAAGACCACAAGGATACATCATTAAATGCTGAAAAACAATTTGACAAAATTCAGCATCCTTTCATGTTAAAATCTTGGACAGATCAGGAATTCAAGGCCCATACCTAAACATAGTATATGGAAAAAACAGCAGAGCAGTTGCCAACATCAAACTAAATGGAGAGAAACTTGAAGCAATCCCACTAAAATCAGGGACTAGACAAGACCACCCTCTCCATATTTATTCAAGATATTACTTGAAGTTCTAGATAAAGCAATTAGACAACAAAAGGAGGTCAAAGGGATACAAATTGGAAAGGAAGAATTCAAATTATAACTATTTTCAGGTGATTTGATAGTATACTTAACAGACCCAAAAAACTATACCAGAAAACTCCTACAGCTAATAAAAGCATCAGTGGAGTAGCTGGATATAAAATTAACTCAAATCAGTATCCTTCCTATACTCAAAGAATAAACAGGCTGAGAAAGAAATTAGGAAAATGACACTCTTCAGAATAGCCACAAACAATAGAAAGTATCTTGGTGTAACTCTAACCAAACAAGTGAAAGATCTGTATGACAAGAACTTCAAATCTCTGAAGAAAGAAATCAATGAAGACCTCAGAAAATGGAAAAATCTTCCCTGCTCGTGTATTGGCAGAATTAATATAGTAAAAATGGTCATCTTGCCAAAAGCAATATATAGATTCAATTCCATCCCTATCCAAATTTCAACTCAATTCTTCATAGAGTTAGAAAGAGCATTTCTCAAATTCATCTGGAATAACAATAATCCAAGGATAGCTATAAGTATTCTCAACAGTAAAAGAATTTCTTAGGGAATCATTATTCTAGACCTCAAGCAGTATTACAGGTAAATAGTGTTAAAAACTGCATGGTATTCATACCATAACAGGCAGGTAGATCAATGGAATTGAATTGAAGACCCAGAAATGAGCCTCTACAACTATGGTCACTTGATATTTGACAAAGGAGCTAAAGCCATCCAGTGGAAAAAAGATAGTCTTTTCAACAAATGGTCCTGATTCAACTGGAGGCTAGCATGTAGAAGAATTAAAATTGATCAATTCTTATTTCTTTTTCCTAAACTCAAGTCCAAATAGATCAAGGACCTCCACATAAAACCAGACACACTGAAACTAACAGAAAACAAACAAACAAACAAACAAACAAAAAACCCAAAAACCTGTCTAAGAGCCTTTAGCACATAGGCACAGGGTGAAATTTACTGAACAGAAAACCAATAGCTTAGGCTCTAAGATCAAGAATTGACAAATAGGACTTCTAAAATTACAAAATTTCTGTAAGGCATAGGACACTCTCCATAGAACATAATGGCAACAACATATTGGGAAAAGATTTGTACCAATCCTACACTGGACAGAGGGATAATATCCAATGTATACAAAGAACTCATGAAATTAGACTCATGAGAACTAAATAGTCCTATTAAAAATGGGGGTACAAAGAAATTTGAACTGAGCAATATCAAATGGCTGAGAAGCACCTAAAGAACTGTTCAGCATCATTAGTTATCAGGGAAATGTGAATCAAAGCAACCCTGAGATTCTACCTCATGCCAGTCAGAATGGCTAAGATAAAAAACTCAGGAGACAGCAGATGCTGACAAGGATATTGAGAAAGAGGAAAACTCCTCCACTGCTGGTGGGATTGCAAGCTGGTGCAACCACTCTGGAAATCAGTTTGGCAGTTCTTCGGAAACTTGTGTATACTACTATAGACGGACTCTGCTTTGCCACTCCTGGGATAATACTCAGAGGATTCTGCAGCATGTAATAAGGACACACGCTCAACTATGTTCATAGCAGCCTGCCACGGAGGCCCAGTGAAAGTCTGAAAAATGATATTTTACAGACAGAGGCGAAAGAAAAAAATGTCTCCTGGGAATAATGGACCTCCTCGTATATTTAGAAGCAGATAAATCTCACTTGGCAATTTCTTAAACTCTCCTATTTGCTTATACCTGAGACATGGCCTAACCAAGCAAATATAGATATGTTAGAATCTATCTTATAACAGAAAATTCTACTTTGCTTTTCTTCAACCATTTATGTTATTATGGTAAAAAAGGCATCCCAGAAATTCCAGTCACAGGTTCTAGTCACTTTCAGGGAAGATGGTTTTCCAAATTATAGCCCAGACTAAGGATATTTACATCTGAAAAATCTTATGAGGTCCCTGCTTACAGATGAGTATTTGGGCTAGGTAGTAAGAATTACATTTGAATTGGTTCCCTAGCCACCTTCCTCCACAAGTTAATCTAGTTCCACCTTTAACTCTTGATTTTGCTTGTAAACAGGCTATCTCTGGCCCACCTGAATAGCAAGGGAAACTTTATGAGGAATTGGCCTTTTGTGTTACAGGTCTCAAGCAGGGAGCTTAACCAGGTGTGATTCAGGGATTCAGGATACTGTTTATACTTACTAACTCAGAGAGACTAAATTGAGTCAGAGAGAGAGAGAGAGAGAGAGAGAGAGAGAGAGAGAGAGAGAGAGAGAGAGAGAGAGATGTCAGAGAGGCATACAGAGAGACAGTAGATACTTTTGATTTACAGAGAGGCAATAGATTATCTCTACCTAAGAGAGAGACACTCAGAGGAGAAACAAGTTAGTTAATTCATCAAGCTGCAGCCAGTTAGCTTTACCAGGCTGGAGGCTAGAGACTGCTACCAGAGCTTACCATTAGAGCTGATCGCCCAGGGCCCACGATGGCCCCAAGCATGGCACAGAGAAGAATACAACCAGCAGACTAGACAAAAGGACTCTTAAAAGACAGCACAAGCAACACAGCTTCTCAAGTTCTACAATGTCGCTATTTTCACCAGGAGGCTAAGCATGAGAACTCCAGGAGGCTAGGCATGAGAACCATCCTTCTTCAGCTCCCGAGCCGCCGGTGTGACATCGAAACCAAGATAAAGAAGCAGTTTAGCCACATGGGCCCTGAACTATGGGTAAACACCTGCATTGCCCGAGAAAGCCTAGCTAGCCTTTTACAAATGTAAAAATGCTTACTTTGAGATGTTAACTTGACTGGACTTTGAGAGATACCCAAGAAATACACTCAGATTTTAAACCATCTCTGTGGTCATGTCAGTTTGTCATGTTTCCGCTGGACCTGTGTTTTCCTGGACCAAGGAACCCTGGTTCCCCCGCGGCAGACCCCCACGTGGTATGTAACAGCAGCCTTATTTATAATAACCAGAAGCTGGAAAGAACCCAGATATCCCTCAGTGGAGGAATGGTTAGATAAACAGGTATATTTACACAATGGAATACTACTCAGCTATTAAAATCAATGAATTTATGAAATTCTTAGGCAAACGGGTTGTTCTGGAAAATGTCATCCTGAGTGAGGTAACCCAATCATGAAAGAGCACACATGGTTTGCAGTCACTGATAAGTGGATATTAGCCCAGATGCTTGGAATACCCAAGACACAGTTCACAGATCAAAAGAAGCCCAAGATGGAGATACAAAGTTTGGATACTTCCAGTCCTTCTTAGAAGTGGGAACAAAATACCTACAGAAGGAGATTCAGAGACAAAGTGTGGAGCAGAGTCAGAGGGAAAGACCATCCAGAGACTGCCCCACCTAGGGATACATCCCATATACAGTTATAATATCCAGACACTATTGTGGATGCTCACAAGTGCTTGCTGACTGAAGCCTCATAGAGGTGTCATCTTGGAGATTCTGCTAGTGCATAACAAATACAGAAGGGGACTTTCTCAGCCAGTCATTGAACTGAACTCAGGGTCCCCAATGGAGGAGCTAGAGAAAGGATCCAAGGAGGTGAAGGGATTTGCAGTGCCATAGGAGGAACAACGAGATGAGCCACCCAGTACCCCCAGTACCCCCAGTACTCCCAGGGACTAAACCATTGTCTTAGTCAGGGTTTCTATGCCTGCACAAACATCATGACCAAGGAGCAAGTTGGGGAGGAAAGGGTTTATTGAGCTTACACTTCCATGTTGCAGTTCATCACAAAAGGAAGTCAGGACTGGAACTCAAGCAGGACAGGAAGCAGGAACTGATGCAGAGGCCATGGAGGGATGTTTCTTACTGGCTTGCTTCCCCTGGCTTGCTCAGCCTGCTCCCTTATAGAACCCAAGAGCACCAGACCAAAGGTGGAACCACCCACAAGGGGCCCTCCCCACTTGATCATTAATTGAGGCAATGCCCCACAGCTGGATCTCATGGAGGCACTTCCCCAACTGAAACTCCTTTCTCTGTGAAAACTCCAGCCTGTGTCAAGTTGACACATGAAATTAGCCAGTACAACCCTTGACCAAGTAGTACACATACAGTTGCCCATGGCTCCAGATGCATAGGTAACAGAGGATGGCCTTGTTGGATATCAAAGGGAGGAGAAACCCTTGGTCCTGGGGAGGCTTGATGCTGCAGTGTGATGGAATATCAAGACAGGGAAGCAGGAATGGGTTGATTGGGGAATAGAGGGAGACGAGATGGGTTATGGGATTTTTTTCAGGCAGGGATACCAGGAAAGGGGACAACATTTGAAATGTAATTAAAGAATATATATAATAAAAAATAAATAAGAATTTTTAAAAAAGAAAGAAAAAATCATCCCGAGTGAGGTAACTTAGGCTCAGTAAGGCAAATATGGTTTGTATTTACTTACATGTGGATATTGGCTGTAAAGGCACGTATAATCAAGCTACCACTTATAGATCCACAGGGTATAGGTGTAAAGTAAGTGGAAACAGAATGTAGGTGTAGAGTAAGTGGAAACAGATAAATTTTATTAGGAAAGGGAAATAGATATCTATGTATGTATGAAGAAGGACTGGAATTTTAAGATCAATTGGGTCAGAGAGAAGAGGGAGTTTGTGTGAGGAGATACAGGAGAAACAGCTAAAATCAGTAGTACAAATGCTCTTTATAGCTGAAAATTACACACACACACACTCACTCACACTAGTATGTATATGTAAATATGATATTTGAATGTGTATAAGATGTATATGTAGATATGTATATGAAGTTCATATATATATATATATATATGTATGTATATGTACAAGTTGTATAGTATATATATGGTTGGCAATCTAAATAAAATCACCAAATAATGGGGGAGACACAGCAACTGGACATTTCTTGTCATCAAACAAAGTGTAAATCCTGGGAATGAGTTATATTTAATTTAGTTGTTGTGCCAACATCCCAGCATGTCACCAAAACTGAAAAGGTTGTTGTCTACAAAATGACAGAAAAACCCCACTTTCAAAGACCACACTGACCCAAATTAAAAATGGAAATGCTGTGCCCCCTTTCTCCTTAACTTTTCAATATTGTACTTGAGGTACTAGCTCGGGCAATTCGACAACATAAGGAGGTCAAAGGGATACAAATTGGAAAGGAAGAAGTCAAACTATCATTATTTGCAGACGACATGATCGTCTACCTAAGTGACCCAAAGAACTCCACTAGAGAGCTCCTACAGCTGATAAACAACTTCAGCAAAGTGGCAGGTTATAAAATCAACTCCAGCAAATCAGTGGCCTTCCTATACTCAAAGGATAAGCAGGCTGAGAAAGAAATTAGGGAAATGACCCCCTTCACAATAGCCACAAACAGTATAAAGTATCTTGGGGTGACTCTTACCAAACATGTGAAAGATCTGTATGACAAGAACTTCAAGACTCTGAAGAAGGAAATGGAAGAAGACCTCAAAAAATGGGAAAACCTCCCATGCTCATGGATCGGTAGAATCAATATAGTTAAAATGGCCATTTTGCCAAAAGCAATATACAGATTCAATGCAATACCCATCAAAATCCCAACTCAATTCTTCACAGAGTTAGAAAGAGCAATTATCAAATTCATCTGGAACAACAAAAAACCCAGGATAGCTAAAACTATTCTCAGCAACAAAAGGAAATCTGGGGGAATCAGTATCCCTGACCTCAAGCAATACTACAGAGCAATAGTGTTAAAAACTGCATGGTATTGGTACAGTGACAGGCAGGAGGATCAATGGAACAGGATTGAAGATCCAGAAATGAACCCACACACCTATGGCCACTTGATCCTCGACAAAGAGGCTGAAAACATCCAATGGAAAAAAGATAGCCTTTTCAACAAATGGTGCTGGTTCAACTGGAGGTCAGCATGCAGAAGAATGCGAATTGATCCATCCTTGTCTCCTTGTACTAAGCTCAAATCCAAATGGATCAAGGACCTCCACATAAAGCCAGACACTCTGAAGCTAATAGAAAAGAAACTGGGGAAGACCCTTGAGGACATCGGTACAGGGAGAAAGTTTCTGAACAGAACACCAATAGCGTATGCTCTAAGAGCAAGAATTGACAAATGGGACCTCATAAGGTTACAGAGTTTCTGTAAGGCAAAGGACACCATCAAGAGGACAGATCGGCAACCAACAAATTGGGAAAAGATCTTCACCAATCCTACATCAGATAGAGGGCTAATATCCAATATATATAAAGAACTCAAGAAGTTAGACTCCAGAAAACCGAACAACCCTATTAAAAAATGGGGTACAGAGTTAAACAAAGAATTCTCACCTGAAGAACTTCGGATGGCAGAGAAGCATCTTAAAAAATGCTCAACTTCATTAGTCATTAGGGAAATGCAAATCAAAACAACCCTAATATTTCATCTTACACCAGTCAGAATGGCTAAGATTAAATTTCAGGAGACAGCAGGTGTTGGGGAGGGTGTGGAGAAAGAGGAACACTCCTCCACTGCTGGTGGGCCTGCAAATTGGTACAACCACTCTGGAAATCAGTCTGGCGGTTCCTCTGAAAACTGGGCACCTCACTTCCAGAAGATCCTGCTATACCACTCCTGGGCATATATCCAGAGGATTCCCCACCATGTAATAAGTATACATGCTCTACTATGTTCATAGCAGCCCTATTTATAATTGCCAGATGCTGGAAAGAACCCAGGTATCCCTCAACAGAAGAGTGGATGCAAAAAATGTGATATATCTACACAATGGAGTACTATTCAGCCATTAGAAACAATGAATTCATGAAATTCTTAGGCAAATGGATGGAGCTAGAGAACATCATACTCAGTGAGGTAACCCAGACTCAAAAGGTGAATCATGGTATGCACTCACTAATAAGTGGTTATTAACCTAGAAAACTAGAATACCCAAAACATAATCCACACATCAAATGAGATACAAGAAGAAAGGAGGAGTGGCCCCTGGTTCTGGAAAGACTCAGTGAAACAGTATTCGGCAAAACCAGAACAGGGAAGTGGGAAGGGGTGGGAGGGAGGACAGGGGAAGAGAAGGGGGCTTACGGGACTATCGGGGAGTGGGGGGGGGCTAGAAAAGGGGAAATCATTTGAAATGTAAATAAATTATATCGAATAAAAAAAATGGAAATGCTGAGTCAGTGCCTTTATAAGACCTTCACCCTGTGTTCAAGCATTCTTGGTACAGAAGATACCAAAACATCAAAACAATAGGATGCTTCTTTGATAAAGGTGACAGGCACTCTTCTTTTCGTATGAGGATATTTAGACTGTAGTTAGAAAGTGTATTGGTTTAAGACAATAGCAGTAGTTATTGCTTTTCTAGGGTCTATGGTTTCTGTTGGATAGGTAATATTAGACAACTGTGGTTACCTCTAAGATGTAAGTACCACTATTGCACTATTGTGAATGTCTTGCCAGACAGTCATTGTTGTATTAGCAGGCTGTAAAACTGGATAGGACCACTGATTATTTTGTATCTTTTGTGGCATGCATAGCACCTTCTAATACTATGAGATCCATTCATCAGGGAGCACTTTAGAAAAATTACAGTTTAATTACTCAATGTCCTCTGTCCACAGTGTTCATCATGTGTGGCAAATAATGTCTTAGCCTTGAAATCTGGAAGGGAACTAAGGACAATGACAATGCTCTCATTTTCCAGAAACTCATTTTCCTCATAAAAACTACAATGGAGGTTTCCCATGCATGTAATGGAATTTTTATTAGATAATACATGAGTATGTGGAGAGGGAAAATCATTAACCCAAGTAGTCTAAGTCCATTAAAGAAAAGCATATATGCACATATATCACATATTTTTATATACATATGTCCATATTTTTATACAAGGTTATAAAATAATGCTGTCTATGTCTTTTTAAACCATCCTTAAATTTTTCATGTCTCCATCTTTCCTCTTCTCCTGGACTAGTTTTTGTTCCCACTTTCCAGTTAAAACCTTCCTCAGTTCCACTTTAACAGCTGTCTCATATGATCACCCTCCCTAAAGATCCTTTTATCCCTTTCTAATTACCTGTCTTCTTTAGATACTATGTCAGCTTAATAATTAAAATCTGAATATTAGAGATCCACAAATAGAGAAGATCATGTAACATTTTCTTTAGGAGTCTGGATTTCCTAACTCATCATAATGGTTTCCAATGACAAGCATTTTCTTTCTAATTTCACACTTTTCTTTAGAAATAAGTGTTATTATAATAGCTATATGTATCTCATATTCATTATTCATTTATGTTTTTGAGAGTATTTAGGTTATTTGTATAGATACTGTGAATAAATTGGCAATGAACATGACTGAATATGTATCTCTGTAGTGAAATATTGAGTCTTTAGTGCATATGAAAAGGAGTGTTATTTTTTGGTCATGTGATCCAGGTAGTGGTGACACATGCCTTTAATCCCAGCATTTGGGAGACAGAGGCAGGCAGATTTCTGAGTTCAAGGCCAACCTGGTCTGCAGAGTGTGTTCCAGGACAGCCAGGGCTACACAGAGAAACCCTTTCTTGAAAAACAAACAAACAAAAACCAAAAAACCAAAAATACTAAACAATTTTTTGTTCATGTGATATATATATTCAATTTTAAGAGAATTTTTTACACTGAACCTCATAGTGGCTGCACCATATCATAATCTCAGCAGCAGTGAATGAGGGTTTTCATGTTCCTGCATAATTTCCAACACTGATGTTTTCTTGAGGTTTGCCATTCTGGCTCTGGTAAGATGAAATTTGAAGTAGTTTTACTGTGCATTGTGTTATTGGTACAGATTTAGAAATCTTTTCAAAAGTTATTTGCTAGTAACTTTTACTTCTTTTGAGACCTCTCTGTTCAGATATATACTCAATTTTAACTGTGCCATTTATTTCTAGGTTGTATTTTGGGTTATTTGTGTATTTCTGATATTAATTTCAATTGAATGTATAGCTGGCAAAGACTTCCATTGTGTGAGACTCTTTACATGATTTGGATTTTCCTTTACTCTACTGAAGTATTTTAATGTTATGTGGTCCTTGGTCAGTTGTTGGCCTTAGCACATCAGTACATGGGGTTATAATCCAAAATCTTTTCCTGTACTCATTTCTTATGTTGGTGCATATGATTTTGTCTAGAAATGTCAACGTTTCCAGTTTCAGAATGAGGTCTGTGAACTATGGAGTTGTGTGCAGTTTGATAAGGCTCTCAACTTGATGCTTTTGCACGGGCATTTTGTTTTCTCAGCATCATTTATTAAATATGCCATCATTTGTGCAGTGTATAGTTTTGTCATCTTTGTCAAATATCATGTAGCTCTAATTACATACTTTCATGTTTGGACATTTTATTTTGTTCCACTAATCTACACATCTGGTTTTGTTCAGTACCTTGCTGGTTTTATTTCTATAAGCATGAGATATCGCTTCAAATCTGGCATGACAGTCACTCTGGCACTGTTTTTGGATCAGGATTGCCTAATTATCTATTCTGTTTCTACATTGTCATAGTTATTTTCTGCTTGTTGTAATAAAACACCTTAATCTGAAGAGACATGTTTGAAAGGCATTATTTCATCTTACAGTTCTATATCACACTGTACCACTGAGATAAGTCAGGGCAGTAGCTCCAATAAGTCAGGGCCCCGGAAGCAGAATCGGAAACAAAGATCCTGGATTATTTCTGCTTACTGGCTTGCTCCCCATGGCTTGCTCAGCCTGCTTTCTTATAGCACCTGGGAATATCAGCCCAGGGAAGACACCAGCCATATTGACTTGGACCCTGACTCATCATTAGTCATCAATCAGCTGGTTCTGAGCTACCTGACTTAGGCTCTAGTAATCAAACTTAGGTTTTTCTCAAGAACAGTTCATGTTATTAACCTCTGAGTTATTTTCTCCCTCAAATTTTATTTATTATAAATTTTATTATTAAAACCAGTATATTATAAAACTAAGTACATACAATTATAAAACAAAATAAATCCAATAAAAAGCAATGTTTTATAATATGACTATAATGATATAATTGTGAAATATAACTTCAGATATTTCATATATGTGAAATAGCTTGCTTTGAAGCAATTCTTTTTATGTAAAGTTAAAGTTCTTCTGAGAACTGTGGGCATTTTTAAGTTAAACATAAAGTGTCAATGATATTTGCTGCTATTCCCACATGTTTTCTAGAGGCATGTTATTCCTCTGATATTAACTAAGGAGAAAAAAAGCATCTAAATATTTAACTCTGACACATTGTTTTCTATGTACTCAATGTTGCCCGGGACAGTCAAAATTTATCTTCGTGTTGATAAATTATCTAACCTGCTTCAATAGTAAACTGTCTTCATTTTACTTCATAACCCATACATCTGGTAACATAATGGATATTGACTGGTACTATGATAATTAATAAGTCTTGGACACAGCAAACCTTCCTGTCCCTTTGTATCACTATTAGGCCTTTGTGAAAAACTGGAAAATTTGGAAAAGTCTGAGCATCTTTGGAACCACTGATGGCTAGAACTCTTGGTATTCCTCTCAGACCAAAGAACAGTATCTTCAGCACCCTAACTTATGTCCTTTATTCAGCAGCGACCTTATTCCCCTAGATCCAAAACATCCATACAACCAGGATAATCCATTTACTCTGGGCTCAACATCTTTCCTTCATTCTCTAAAGGTAGAGTCACAGTTTAGGTTATTGGTTAGTTGAATTGAAGAAATATCTGTTTCCTGTTGGAAAAATGTTTCAGTTTGAGAACTGTCCACCTTTGTTTTTATTCTCTTATTTTTCTCCTCATATAGCATTGCCTTTGGTCCTTAATTTTGTTGCCTGTTGGTGGAATTTCATGAGAGAAGTGGACATGGATACAGAAAATCTCTCTCTTCCACTTGTGCAAAGTATGGGAGACTTCTGAAGGTCATTTCCATTGGCCTCCGGATGGAAGCGTGGTTTGACACATCATTTTCAGCATAGTGAAAGGCTGTCTTCTCAGCACCACTGAAAGCTACTTTATTAGTTTCCAGTGTAGAGGACCTGTCACTTTCTGTTTGACAGAGCTTATTCCTTATTCCTTTTTTGGAGATGTATCTTCTACAGATGAATCCTTTCACCAACAATGACTGTTACATATACATTCATTGCCTCATCCTATAGTCCAAGTAACTTCTTTCATTTGTTTTTTTTTCTGTTTGTTTGTTTGATTTGTTTTTGGTTTTTTTAATATTATGTACCTATGACTTGACAGCAACAGTGCCAGCTGGGACACTTAGAAGTTAGCCAAAGCTCCAAAAGGGAACACTGATGTAAATGCCATAGATAGTATTGGAAATACATGAAAGGTTCCTATACTTTGAAAATTTGAACTCTCCTTTATCTTCTCCTGTCTGCGTCCTTCTTTTGGACTCTAACATGAATGGTGATTGATTCCACTTGGGTAATGGCTTGTGGTCTCTGTGAAGATGAAAAGCTTAAATTCATGACTGTGAACATTTCTGATATATGAATATATAGTTTTATTTACATTTAATAGGTACACACAATTTCAATTATAGGAGAATTTTTGGTAGATAAAAGTGATTTGAGTTTGGTATAAAAACAATTCTGCTTTGTTCTATGCTTTTATCATTAGGTAGAAAGCATGTTAATGCAACGTGAAAGACCTAATTTTACTTTCTATAATTTAGACCTATTAAATAATGTTTCTGTGTGAATGCAATAAATTGCTTTTTTTTTTACAAATTGTTCAAGATTACAAAGCTTTAAAAATATTAATTCTATTAAATTGAAAAGTTAACTATTTGTTCAAAGGTTTAATATTAAACATTCTATAGCCACAATTTAAAGAAAACATGAATTGAATTAAATTATAATTATAAATTTTGTACCCACCTTATAATACAATCCAATATTAAGATAACTAATAGGATATTTTGATATTGAATAGAGTTTAATAAGGGGACAATAAAAACATTGACAGGTGCAGCTCACATCATGGAATACCATTATTAGATAATAGTGTGCTTACAGGTAAAAGCATGCATGTTTTTATAAATTGTATTATTGCTAAAGTAATTGGAAATAAATATGGGCAAATTCTGGAGAGAGAATGGCTAGTGGTGAAGAACCTGTGATGCTTTTTCAGAGGACTGAATTTGAGCTCCCAATACCAATTACAGATGATGCAGAACAATGTGAACTCCAGCTTCAGAGTGTCCCATATCTTCTTCTGGGCTCCTGAACACACATATACACATATAGAGATGCATAGATAGAAACTAAATTAAACTTTTAAAAAGTTCATACTCACAATGGTCTATTTACCACACATCTGATTTTCTCAACTTCTCTCATTTGTCATTATAAACCAAAACACAAACAAACAAACAAACAAACAAAAACAAAAGTTATCTTGTTTAAAACTCTAAACAGTAAAAAAAAAATTACTAGACTTGTAATAAAGGTTACAAGAAAATCAATATGTTTGATGTTTTAAGTAAGTACTAAATTCATTGAGACTCAAATATTTATAAGTCAATGAAAGAATTATTGCTCTATGCATGTATCTTACTAATACATTCTTCAAAGTAATTTAAATAAAAGAAATCACTACATGCCTAAACAATAAGAGTTTGCTCTTCGACTATGAACAACTTTAAACACACTGAGATTTCTAATCAGAGATCCCCAAAGACACAATTCTAAGCCCCCTTTTCAAAGGAAAGATGATGCAAAATCCACCCATGACTAGAACATGTAATGAGAGCCTCAGAATCAGCGAAGTCCACACCCTGCAAGTCTTGCCTCAGACCCTCACAGACATCCCCTACAAACCTGTGCCTTAGAGTCATCCATAGTCTATAACCATGTGGCAAAGAACCGAGGCGTACCTGCAAGTGTGTGTTTAAAAGATAAGCAATTCTCATTAGTAAACACTAATTGACTACCTTCTCTCTGGGGATACTACTCTCAACATTAGGATACATATGTTGTTTTTCTAAGGAGACTGACATTTATAGCATTTTAAACTCACTATACGGTAAACACTCTGATTATGTAGATGAGTTACTTCAATCAGTTGGGAAATCATAGGTTATCCTTGTGCAGGAAAACACAATTTAAAAAGAATGCAATATTTTACTGTTATTGGCAGATAGATTAGGTGTGAGTACAAGATGTTTGACTTTTTCTTCCTAAATAGATTGACCTGAAAGCGAGGTCATCCAGAATTGCTTCTGCCAGATGTTGGGTGTGACAGAATGAGAACTCTCACAGTCCAAATTAAAACATCTCAGGACAGACTCCCATGTGATTTTGAAAAGGAATAAAAAGTAAAAACCAAGGTCAGAGAATTGTTACTACTTGAACAAGCTGTCAAGCAGCCTCCAAGAGAACCTGTCCAAATGACTTCTTTGTAAGGAAAGTAACTCACTTAAGTGTCAAGACAACAAGGACTGAAAAAACAAAGCTGTTCTCGCTTTCAGATGTAACTAAGAATATGTGTTTTCTTCAGTCATCTCCAATTTCTCTATAACACCAAATTTCAAAGGTGGAGTTCAAGAGTTTACGTTATAATTTTAAATGTATAATTTATCATGTATCATGTATCATTTTAACTGAGTAGATAGTAGGCCACCAAGATGAATTAGTCCAAGAAGTTCTTGTAAAGGAAAATATTACCTTGGAGCCAGTGAGATGGCCAAGTGGGTGAAGGTGTTTGATGCCAAATCTTCATGCCTCAGTTTCCAAAGTGCTAGGATTACAGTCACAAACCACCATATTAAGCATGAAAGTAAGACCTTTATAGATGTTATGATCATTCAAAGCAAACAAGGCAATGTGTAATATAAATAAGCTACATAGTTCTAAATTTTAAAGAAGTAAATTCAGTGAGATTCAAATTTCCAAACATTAATGTCAGTTACTATTTTCAATAATGTTCAGAGGCAAATTGTTATCTAATAGAATCATTTTCCTATGCATGCATATAGCTAACAGATTCATTCCAGTGTACTTAGATGAATTAAAAGAAATACCTTCTTGCCTAAATAATATTTGTTCCTGCAAGGACTGTGAGCAAGTTTAAAAACATTGAGATTGCTAATCACAGTCCCCCAAAGACATCATTCTTATAACCTAGTCCAAAGAAAAATGCTATGAACTCCACCGATGAGTTGCTGACAGTATACACTACACATTCTGTTCAAAACACAGAAGAAATGGGTAAGAGAGAGGTCTGTGAACAAGAATAAATCCTAAACATGTTAATTCCACAGATGCATCTCACACATGGAGAAACCTCCAGCCCAGATCCTGTTGTGTCAGTACTCTCAAAAGATGTGTTTTAATTGAATTGCAGTGCTCTAAGCACATGTATTTTACTAAACATTGTGATGGGAACAGTTCTATGGAGAAATCTTTTATAGTTCCCATGGGATAATAGATAATATTGCCTATTATACTAGTTTCTTTTATGATTTAGATGACTAGAAAATTTTCAGTTTCATTATGGATCATGTCACAAATTTACAAATGGACAAAGAACAGAGCATCAAGGATCCTGATGAACTGTACCACAAATTCATAGGCGGTAATTATGGAGGTAACCGTTGGAAACTGATTTGGCATGCTTCATTCTGTGCTACCCTTAATCTCACAAAAGGGCACAAGTCAGAGGCTCTGCCACTCAGTGCTTATTGAGTATAAAGCACAGTGACTATTGCTCAAACTTTTACATATTTATTTATTCACAGTTTGAAATTTCATTTTAAAATGTCCAAGGTAGAGGGATCATTCGACATGTATAGCCTAAGGAGGTTTGTGACCAGATGCTGTAGTTCTCAGCATGGAGAGAATTGTTGAGAGCTACATGTGGCCTCCAAGATGATCAACATGTGAGAGGGATATTCTGGAACTTGTTATGCAGTATAATGACAAGACAACCGGTTCTCTATATCCTGGAAAATAATTTTGGTATCTGCTTTATTACCATCAGGAAGTTTATTTAAACACATTTTTAAGAGAACAAAATACAAGAAAATGCAATAATCTAGTAAAAACAAACAAACAAAGCTTCCAAAGATTAAATACTAATGAAGATGAAAAAAAATTCTATGACAATATCTAACAGTGGATGTCATCTGATATTAATTATTGTGCAGTTATTTTACAGAATTAAAAAAAACTCACTCATTATTTAGTTTATGTTATATAAAGCAGACTTGATTACTTTTTTCCTCAAAGAGGAAAACTTGAAATAAAAAAAGGACTTTCAGTTATTGGTTTTATGAGAACTGTGATACTTGCCTCAACAGTAAGGCCTGAAGGCCATTCTAAGATGATATGCAGTCCTGAAGGCTACAACTCAGACAGCTAAGACAAAGACAATTTGTATTTCTCTTCATAATAGGTATTCATAAATAGATACTTTCATAAGGCCAATTGGCCTAGAATCAATAAGTGATGAAAATTCAAACCAAAGAATGTTTGCAGTTTTGTTAATAAACTAGTTTTCTCTTCAGAAATTGTAGAGAAAAAAGTTATACCTTTCAAAACAAGCACAGAAGTAAACAAGGAAATTAGAGACAGTACCTGGAATAGCAAGCATTAAATGGAGTTTGTCTTATACTTTCCTTTAAATATTGAATACATCAATGAGCCTCCATGGTACCCCCAGGAATAAGATGATTTGGGGATTCGAACTTCAAATGCTAGAAACTGGTACTTTTTGTATTTCTTACCTCCTCTGCTCACCACACAAGTGACTGGGGTGTTTACTATGGGATAGGTCAAACCATGATAGTGGAGACTTAAGTTTTTAATAGGAAACATGATTAAAAGTACTTTCCACTAAATAGACTTATTGAAAAATTATGTTATCGTGTATTGCAGATTCTTCCTGCTGAGGCCCACTGATTAGAATCAACTTATATAGCAGTGGTAATGGAATTTGGCTGGTCCCATGTCAACTGACTATACTGAGCTTCATTTCCATGCTCAGAACTCAAAGGAAGGGCAACTGAGGTCCTTTCTCATTCAGAAGCCCATCAAAGTTTCTCCAATGCTCTCTTCAGCATGCTTTCTTCTTTAGGTCCCCAATGTTGATGCTTTCTTCAAACGCTAAATAACTCACAAATCACATGTTTGCTGAAATGAGTGTTCTGCTACAGGGACAAGTAACATTGTTAAAGCATTCTTAGGCATTACTGGACAAGGATCCATCCAGGCACATTCATGCACAAAATGGACCAAAAAAGAAAGAAATTAGCCCTCTACTTGGGTCATTGTTGGTGTTCTTTTCCAGTTAAATTGTTCAGAAAGTATTTGGAAAAGGTTATTGAATTTCAAACTTTTGTATGTGACCATCATAAAATAAGAAAAAGAAATATATATTTTCTCCAAAGCTCATAGGTGACAAATTTTGATTTTAGATTGCTTTTAGAATGTATGGAAAATCATAATTTTGAAACTGAGGACTAGTAAAAGTCTTTGAGGATGTGTTGTGTCCAGTCTGAGGCTGCATGCAGACTTTGGTCTATGTGCTGATTCTTAGCTGCATATTTTCAGCTGTTTCAGACCCTGTGGGGTTTGACTGAAGAGCTTCAGAGCTTTCTTTTTTTGTCTGACAGTCTTGAGTTTTATCAGTGGAAAGAGAAAAAGGCAGTGCTTATACTTTAGCCAAATTTTCAAAAGGGGATGTTTTTGGAATTAATCACAGAGAAGAAAAGTTCCTTTCGAAATCTCATTTGCAAGATTTTTCTTGATATGTTTGACATGTACAAAGAATTTTTAATCATGGTCCAGGGAGACTGTATATCTGTAGTAAATACAATTCTAGTCCATATTAGCATCATCCCTTCTGGATACTTATAAAAAGAACAGAGTACTGGGCCCTGTGGAAGCAACCTGGGTGAGAATTGTTGGGAAAATTCTTGGAATTTATACATTTGTAGGTCTCCTCATATGCAATTAGTGACCAACTAGGTTTATGAGTATATGGCACAGAATTATCAGTAAAAATCTTGCTTAGAAGTTATCTGCTGGCTCATATATTACAGAAAATGTCTCATTTAAAGTTTAAGAAAATTAAATGCATTGTGCTCAAATAATATTTTGTTACCCTCATCCATGTTACATAGACAGGAATATTTAAACACCGTCCAATTAGTGGTTATATAAAAACCAGAGTGTGGGCCAATGAAATGACTCAGCAGACAAATGAAATCACAGCTAAGGCTAAACACAGGCTTGAGTTTGATCCCACATGGTGGAAGTAGATATTGAACTTCAAGAAATTGTCTTCCGGCTTCCACACCATGCTGTTGTGCATCATTCCAGCACATGGAAAATGAATAAATTTACATAATAAAAAAAGAAATTCAGAGTAGCATTTTATAATTAAGTACATACTGCAAGTAAAGGCCCTTAGATTTTTGTGTGTTTTTTTTTTACCATAAATGTAAATGCATGAATATTTATTTACCTTTGCAGTGAATCAGTTTGCAGTAAATGATGGTCTTTAAAAGCAGGACTATAAATGCATATATATACAGGTAAATGCATGTAACAACAATTTAAACAAAAAATGAATTTAAATTTGAAAAAAGCATGAAGGGGTATATGGAAGAATTTGAAGGATAAAAGGGGAGGGTGAGATGATATAATTAAATTTACTCTCAGAAACTTGAAAGAAATAATTAACAAATCAGTAAGGAAATGAAACCCATAAAAAGCACAGAATTACTTATCATTAGATTGATAGGCAAAAAAAATAAAGAGCCAGAATGAGTCTGTAGACTCCCTTTTCCTCTGCCTTCTCCTCACACTGCGTTTAAAATCCCAAAGGAAAAAAATAGATTTATTTCATTGTCATTTACTTAAATTTTTAAAATTCAGTCATCCCACAGTCTTCATAATGTTTTTTCTATCTTCCTGAATTTTTACTGAAAGCATTACTTGGTGCACAAGCCTCACTGGCATTTCCAATGGAGAAGCTCAGAACCTGAAGAGTTTCTACGGCAGAGAACTTACATCTCCAAATCACGATCAACAGTGGAACATCACAGGGTCATCTTAGATGGAGATGAAGTGAGTTCTTTGGAAAGAACTCAGAGGTGACAGTTTAATAAAATCTCAAGAAGAATAAAAATGACAAAAGTGGAATTTGCCTAATCTCAGTTGTTAGAGGCGGTGATCCACCCAGGGACCTAGTGCAAGGCATGTGATAAGGGAAACGTGCCTGACAAGGACAAAACTGAGAATGGTCTTACAAAGAAGAACTAATGACAGGAAGAATGGACATCAGAGCTGCAGTGAACACTGAGCACAGAGTATGACAGCAAGCCAGAGAAGTTAGAGACACGCTAGTTATGTCATTTGCAGAGACTTTAGAAATGATCATTGCAATTATTTCCTTAATGATAGAGAGGAAGACCAAAAGTGGTCTATTGGACAACAGTTTCAGAAATGCTTCTCTGGCCCAGTAGAGGTTGCAGCTTTAACTCAAGAGATAGCAGTGAAAGAACACTAAGAATTTGGTGACATGTTTTAGAGGTCAGGTGATCAAATTTAATTCTATTGACTAAAATGGGTAAGTGCCTGAGAACCGCGGAATATAATGGTACTCTTGTGTTTATGTATACACATATCAGGCAGCCACAAATATATTCATAGTGGTTCAAGCTGTTTCAGTGAGGGCTCAGAAAGATGACAGTTAAGAGCACCCAGAGTTCTTGCAGAGGTTCATGCTCAGGGGCTAGCACCCACATTCAGTAGCTAAAATTGCTTGTAGCACTAGCTTCAGAGGACCCCACACTTCAGACCTCTGTGAGTACCTGCCATCACATGTACACATAAACACATAATTAAATATAAATCTTAAAAATGCATCTTTGACATTTATTCCTGGCTTATGGTGTGTTTATCTAAATCTACTTTATGTACAGAAGCAGTGGTAGACATGTTGAAATTGTATTATAGAAATACAAAAGTTCTCCCTGTTTTTATTGAATTCACCTTCAAGGAATCATTTAGAGATTGTTTTTATATTTAGATAAGAAAAGATTCAGTAATAATCAATATCACTGATAATTATCATGCACCTATCTTTCCAAGCTTCATGTGCTCATGCTGCTTTGAGCAAGTAACTTGTAGACTGATAATAATGTGTTCACAAATGTCTCTCAATTAAGACTGAAATTTAGCTTTGGAATCTCTAAAATGGAAAATGCTGTTGTCTTTAAAATATATTTTTATATGTACATTTTCATACTGACAGGTACTTGGGGGAGAATGAAGGGACTAGCTTGTAATTTACTGTGTGGGGATCATTTATCTCGGTGAGTAATGAGGGCCTGCAGTCCAGGGTGTGGGTGGGAATGTTCCACACCACACAATGGTAATGATAGCTCATCAGGTGGGGTAGCGGGATGCTTCTGTGCCTTTGTGGTGCTTAAGCCGCAGTGGCAGTTTGCTAAAAGGTTACCATGCATATACAGGAGAAAGATGCAGCAGCCTTATATTAACCTAAATGCTGTGTGTTAAAATAAGTGCTGGGCATTCCCAGTGGTTATTTTAAGAGAGTATAAGTGACTATTATGCACAATTGCTTTTAGAGAAATAAATTCTTCCTGGCTTAAAGCACTAGGAGGCTGTGGCTTTCTCGTTCTTAAAAGTATTTCCACAAGTATGTCAGGATAATCACATGATTTGGGACAACTGGAAGTATCCTGTATTGAGACTATGGCACTATAAATGCTTCTTATCAAAAAAAAAAAAAAACTGAATACAGTACTGTGTACAGATATGGGAACAAAAGGAAATCATGTACAATAATTTTAACACATTTTAACTTATATTAAACTAATCTAACATTTAGGTAGGCAAGCATATTATAAAAATCTTAATATATATAAGACAATATGTGTTGAGACATTTGTCACTGATGCTGTAGCCTGACACATTTCTGTGGAATAAGGCATGCGAACTTTGTACTCTCATGAAATATTATTTACAATTCTTGCTCCTCTCCTTTCTGGGATTTGGTAATTATAAAGCAGTGTGATAAACTTACTGATGTTTTTCACAGAAACCTGTATAAATTCCATGGCACATAGAGGAAAAATGCTATTTTGGATAACAGTGAAAACTTATTTACATTATTGTATTTAAACATTCTTCCTTGTTAATAAGATTATGCATATATGTATAGGGCATAATACAATAATATTATATATGCATGCATTGTTAATTAACTAAATTAAAATTATTGACTTGACCTCAATTTTATTAGGTCCTTTATCTCACAAATTTATCTTAATTTGATAGGGTTGAAAGTATTGTCCACTTGCTAGATAATTTTCAAATGTCAAATATGACAATTTGTATAAATAAAATGGCATATATGAGATTTTTGAAAAGAATTAGTCCTCATTACAAATCCATCTACTAGGTTCAGACTTACAACTCCTATTTTTAAGGTAAAAATCTGCACCTCTTGTTCCTGTTATTTTAAATGAGATAAAGGAATAATCTGCCTTCTATGGTGATACCACTCTCTGGCGACGATATTCTGTTTTCAGGCCCTGAAAAGGACATTGCTCTCAATTTATGAGCTAGATTTTTTTATAGATAAGATAGATTATACAGCATGTTTGTCTATACATGATTTATATAATTTATTATAAATCCCACCAGGCTCAACCAGATTGGGCTAAATAGCAGGATCATTGTAATTTAATTTCAAATTGTATGTAATTATAATGCTTTCTTTAACCATTCTTGATATAATTATTTAGATTGCTAAGTGTGAACACAGATTATAGAAATTCTGATCTCAGCATCTTCATCTTCACAAAGATGGAAACCATAACCTGACAGAGGGTGTTCATATAGTTTACATGTAAGCATCTCCACTTGGTATTAAAAGCCAACAATTCTGTATAAAACTAGACAAAGTACCTAATAAATTTTTCCATGGAAGTTGTACACTTGGCCAGAAGGTAAAAAGTGCTCACTGCTGCTAAACATCATGGAAACACAAATCAATACTACCATCAATATCACAACACACCTGGTAGCATGGCTACCATCAAATAGATGAAATATAGTGAAAGTTACTTGAGGAGACAGAGCAAAAAAAGAGAACCCTCACAGGCTGTGGGGGATGCAGTTACTATGGTGATATTGAGCAACAGTAGGGAGGTTTTTGAAAAAAAGTAAAAATAACAAGATAGATGTTGTATGATCAAACTTTTCTAGTACTGGGTATATTCCAAAATTGAATCATTCTTTAAATGAGATATTCATTTTCTAGATGAATAATTTACCTAAAGGAAATACCTTACTTAGTCTTTTTATTTGGGAAGATGAAGTCAGTTGCTGACATGTATAAATTATCTTTCTTTAATGGTATGCTGTTATTACACAACATGAAAATTTGGTGTCCACTCTTTATTTAACTATTCTAGAAAGAAAAGCTGAAGAGAATTTAACACATTTTATATACTGAGATACAAGGAAGACTGTGCAGCTGGATACCCTTTACAAAATCCAGGCAATAACTTTTCAAACATCAAGGATACTCAACTTTTGTAGGTTTGAAGTAAAATGTTAAATTTTTAATAGACTCTTTCCAAAAATCTTTCAAGCTTCCATCAAATGTTGAGTAGAACGCACCAATATTTTACCCTCATCTGCTCATATTTTCCCATCATCTGTCTCACATTAATTAGTATTGCCTGAGTGGGGGTAACTGGGATAAATAATAACCTGTCATTGACATATAATTAGTGCTAACTCTTGGTTTTTCCCATGTATGATTCCCATAAACAATACACTCTCTTCAAGAATGGTTTCCTTACTTTAAACATTCTCTTCATACAATTTGTCCTTCAAAGTTTAAAATAAATAAATAAATAAATAAATAAATAGATAAATAAATAAAGTATGCATTTATTAATCCCTCCAGCTATTTAAATCATTAAAATTATACTGTGGGTACATATAGAAAAAATATAAACACATTAATAAATATGGGGATACAGCTGAAAAGATCACCATACTGTGTTATTCTATGTAGATGACATTTTAGTATAGGCGAAAATATATAGCTAGTACAGCCACTATCAGGTGCCAGTGATTAAAAGAGAAGGATGTATTAATAAATTTAACAAACGGAGCATATCTCATGGTCTTAATATTTTTTCTGATGATTTCTTATTTTCATTTCAGAAAAGGTACTTAAAAATACCACTGTATCATTCACCTCTTTCATTTCCTAACTCTAATCCCTCCCATGTAACACCACACACTTTTTCTCTTCCTTTCACACAGGTGGTCATTTTTATTATTGTTACACACACACACACACAAACACACACACACACATCCTGCTGAATGTGTTTAATTTTGCTTATACATCTATGATTTTAGGATTGAAAACTTGTTATTAGATAACAAATTAGGATACCTAATCATAGTAAAAGCAATATATAGCAAACCAGTAGCCAACATCAAAATAAATGAAGAGAAACTTGAAACAATCTCACTAAAATCAGGTACTAGACAAGGCTGCCCCCTTTCTCCATATCTTTTTAAAATAGTTCTTGAAGTTCTAGCTAGAGCAATTAGACAAGATAAGGAGGTCAAAGGGATACAAATTGGAAAGGAAGAAGTCAAACTATCACTATTTACAGATGATATGATAGTATACTTAAGTGACCCAAAAACTCCACCAGAGAACTCCTACAACTGAGAAACAACTTCAGCAAATTGACTGGTTATAAAATCAACTGAAGCAAATCAGTAGCTTTCCTATACACAAAGGATAAGCAGGCTGAGAAAGAAATTAAGGAAATGACACCTTCAAAATAGCCACAAACAATATAAAGTATCTTGGGGTGAGTCTAACCAACCAAGTGAAAGATCTGTATGAGAAGATCTTCAGGTCTCTGAAGAAGGAAATTGAAGAAGACCTCAGAAAATAGAAAAATCTTCCATGCTCATGGATTGGCAAGATTATTATAATAAAATGGCCATCTTACCAAAAGCAATGTACAGATTTGATGTAATCCCCATCAAAATCCCAACTCAGTTCTTCATAGAGTTAGAAAGAGCAATTCTCAAGTTCATCTGGAATAACAAAAAACCCAGTATAGCTAAAACTATTTTCAACAGTAAAAGAACTTCCAGGGGAATCAGTATACTGGACATCAAGCAGTACTACAGAACAATATTGTTAAAAAATATATGGTGTTGGTACAGTGACAGGCAGGTAGATCAGTGGAATAGGATTGAAGACCCAGAAATGAACCCACACACCAATGGTCACTTGATCTTTGACAAAGGAGCTGAAACCATCCAGTGGAAAAAAGATAGCCTTTTCAACAAATGGTGCTGACTCAACTGGAGGTCAGCTTGCAGAAGAATGTGAATTGATCCATTCTTATCTCCTGTACTAACCTCAACTCCAAGTGGATCAAGGACCTCCACATAAAACCAGATACACTGGAACTAATAGAAAAGAATCTGGGGAAGATCCTTGAGGACATGGGCACAGGGGAAAAGTTCCTGAATAGAACACCAATAGCTTATGCTCTAAGATCAAGAATTGACAAATGGGACCTCATAAAATTACAAAGTTTCTGTAAGGCAAAGGACACTGTAAAGCAGACAAAATGGCAACCAACAAATTGGGAAAGGATTTTCACCAACCCTACATCCTACTGAGGATATATATATAGATATATATATATGTGTGTGTGTGTGTGTGTGTGTGTATCTATATATATGTATATCTATATATATATATGTATATATGTATATCCAATATATACAAAAAACTAAAGAAGCTAGACACCAGAGAGCCAAATAACCCTATTAAAAATGGGGTACAGAGCTAAACAAAGAATTTTCACATGAAGAACTTCAAATGGCTGAGAAGCACCTTAAGAAATTTTCAACATCATTAGTTATTAGGGAAATGTAAATCGAAACAACCCTGAGATTTCACTTTACACCAGTTAGAATAGCTAAGGTTAAAAACGCAGGAGACAGTAGGTGTTGGTGAGGATGTAAATTAGTGGGGTTGCAAATTAGTACAACCACTCTGGAAATCAGTCTGACTGTTCCTCTGAAAACTGGGCATAACACTTCCAGAAGACCCTGAAATACCACTCCTGGGCATATACCCAGAAGATTCCCCAGCATGCAATATGGACACATGCTCCACTATGTTCATAGCAGCCTTATTTATAAGAGCCAGAAGCTGGAAAGAACCCAGATGTCTCTCAATGGAGGAATGGATACAGAAAATGTGATATATTTACACAAAGGAATACTATGCAGCAATTAAAACAATGAATTCATGAAATTCTTAGGCAAATGGTTGGATCTGGAAAATATCATCCTAAGTGCTGTAACCCAGTCACAAAAGAACAAACATGGAATACACTCACTGATAAGTGAATTTTAGCTTAGAAACTCTGAAAACCCAAGACACAATTCACATATCAAATGACTCCCATGAAGAAGTGGAGAGAGGTCCCGGATCCTGAAAAGTTTTGTTCAAGCATTGTAGGGAACTACCAGGACAGAGAAGTAGAAGGGGGTTGATAGGATATTGGTCAGAAGGAAGAGGGCTTAGGGAACATATGGGGAGTGGGTAACGGGGAAAAGGAAAATCATTTGGAATATAAACATAGAATATAGAAAAAAAAGGTAACCAATTAGGGTGTTCCTTCCTGGGGATGACTGATTTATCTTCTCTCAGCCATCTTTAGTAGTTTGTAGTTCTCCAAGTATTGGTCCCCATGATTTTTCTTCCTTCTACATTTTATTCCTATTTATTTATTTATTTATTTACTTATTTATTTATTTATTCATTTATTATTATAAACTTTGAAAGACAACTTGGTGATTTTTAAATTTGGTAGTTGTTTATACAGTGATGGCAAACATTCATATCCAGGTTTTTATATAAACAAACATTTCGAGTCTATTTGAGTAAATACTGAAGAGTACAAGTGCTGAACTGATATGGTAAGAAATTATTTAATCTTATAAAAGTGAAACAACAACAAAACAAACAAACAAGAAACCTCTGCCAAGTTGTATTTCAAAGTAATCTTTTCATTTTGCATCCCCATGAATCAACCTAGCATTCACTTTTAACTCTCTTCTTTACTTGTAAACTTTCAATGTAAAATGATCCTTATTTATTTAATCACCAAAGGGTGCTATCATTACTTATGGGTTTGTCTTTATCTTAGTTTTCAGGAAGGCAGTAATGCAGTGATTTTTAAGGATCAAATCTATGTAGAAAGGAGCTGATATCTGTAGAAGACAAAACTATAAACAAGTGGCTCACTATGGAGAACTGATATGAACCAAGAGAAACATAACCTCTTTGGGCATCCTTGATGATCCTGCAAAGAGAGATGATTGTCACCATCTCATATGACTTCTGTGAACTCAAATATATTTTGTTGCGTTTTAAACATCTAGCAATGGCCTTGTAATTTTTCTTATTTGTTTTAATTAATGTTCTATTTTTCTATTAATATGCTGCTGAGTAACTAATTCTGTAGCATACAAATCTCACAGCCCAGAGATGCCAAATGTCCAGGCAATATATCTCCCTGAGGCTTCATTGGTAAAACCCCAGAAAAGCCCATTAACCCTGGGGTATCTTCATACACACAATGCTACAGATTTGAACATTCATGCAATAGACAGGTATGGATCACCTCAAACCATTTGCACATAATTCCTTGTCATCTGTGCCTGAGTAGATATCCCTCTATAAATACCCCAAAGTATGAAATCTACCACCAGTAAAGGGATCCTCAAACTCAGCCCGTAAAGATCTACACAGGCACAATCTGTTAGCTACAAAGAAAGTGTAAACTTAAGAAATAGAGATGAAAGACTGAGGTGCTGAAAGCAGAGAGAAGAGAGAATAAGAGTCTACTTTTTCTTCTCTATTCCTGTAGGAGTGTGGGGATGAGGCAGGGCCCAGACAGCCTTTTAGCATAGTCTCAACAAAACAGCTAACAAAAGGCTCTCCAAGACTTCTCAGTCACTAGCCCACACTGGGAAATAGCCTTATTATTTTGATTTTTCTTTAGCCTAAAAGTATGGGAAATGTCGAGCAAGAGTGATATTTCATTTCTTGGTTTTCAAATGTATTCATCTCTTAGTACTTCCTTAGGTTTGTTGAATGAAGCAATCCCTAGAAAGAGTAGTGATGTGGGCACAGAGTAGGACTCTGGTGATACCTTTAAAGTCTGAGAGTATCAGGGCTTTCTCGCTCTCTTACTATACTAAAATGCTTATGATAACTTTAAAAAGGTTCTAAGAACTTTCTTGCTCTTTCTGAGAGTAAAAAACTGCTGGCTTCGGTGATTAATGCTTGTAGCCTACCAGCTGAGAATTAAGCAATATGGCCTTTGTTCTAGCTCAGCAGGAACTGCTGGACCCTAGCTTTCATTCTGCTAGTCAGAAGTCACAGGAAGAAAAATGGGACACTCAGAGGAGTGGTAATAGAGTTTATTACTAAGCTGCAAAAAGTTTCCTGTTTTATGAGGTCACATTTGTCAATTCTTGATCTTAGAGCATAAGATTGGTGTCCTGTTAAGGAAAATTTCCCCTGTGCCCATGTCCTCAAGGGTCTTCCCCAGTTTCTTTTCTATTAGTTTCAGTGTGTCTGGTATACAAAGTTTCTGTAAAGCAAAGGACATTGTCAAAAGGACAAAACAGCAACCAACAAATTGAGAAAAGATCTTTACCAGAACTACATCTGACAGAGGGCTTATATCCAAGATATACAAAGAACTCAAGAAGGTAGACTCCAGAGAGCCAAATATCCCCCTTAAAAATGGGATACAGAGCAAAACAAAGAATTTTCACCTGAGGAATATGGAATATCAAATGGCTGAGAATCACCTAAAGAAATGTTCAACATCCTTAGTCATCAGGGAAATGCAACTCAAAACAACCCTGAGATTTCACCTCACACCAGTCAGAATGGCTAAGATCAAAAACTCAGGAGAAAACAGGTGCTGGTGAAGATGTGGAGAAAGAGCAATACTCCTCCACTGCTGGTGGGATTGCAAGCTGGTACTAACACTCTGGAAGTCAGTCTGGAGGTTCCTCAGAAAACTGGGAATGATACTTTCATAGGACCCTGATATACCACTCCTGGGCATATACCCAGAGGATTCCCCAGCATGTAATAAGGACACAGGCTCCACTTTGTTCATAGCAGCCCTATTTACAATAGCCAGAAGTTGGAAAGAACCCAGATATTTCTCAACGGAAGAATGGATACAGAGAATGTGGTATATATATACACAATGGAGTACTATTTAGCCATTAGAAACAATGAATTCATGAAATTCTTAGACAAATGGATGGAACTGGAGAATATCATCCTAAGTGAGGTAACACAGTCTCAAAAGAACACTCACGGTATGCACGCACAGATATTAGCCTAGAAACTTGGAATACCCAAGACACAATTCACATATCAAATGATGCCCAAGAAGAAGGAAGGAGAGGCCCCTTGTCCTAGAAAGGCTCAGTGCAGCCTTGTAAAGGAATACCAGAACAGGTAAGTGGGAAGGGGTGGATAGAGGAACAGGGAAAGGGAAGAGGACTTATGGGACTTTCAGGGAGGGGGTATCCAGGAAAAGGAAAATCACTTGAAATGTAAATAAAGAATATGTTGAATAAAAAAAAAGAGATTACTAAAATAGAAAAAAAAGTTTTCTATGAAAGCTCTCTAATGGGAAAAGCAGAAAGATACTAAGTGGGGAAAGGGAAAAAATTATTCTCTTATTTATTTTCAGTACTTATACATCTTTCAGAATACATGATCATATGTTAGAAAGTTCATCACAAGTTCACACAAAACATCAAATCATAAATTGAAATAGAAGTTCACAATAGAATGTTTACATGCATATCCATTTGGAGTAATTTTCTAGCTAAACATCCATCACCTATCTCAGATCCACAGGTTCACTGAAGATTTAAAACCATAACTAAGTTATTTGTGAAGTATTGTAGAGGTAAGCCTAGTCAATATTTTACCTCCTGTCCTAGCACCTATAATAAACCATTAGTTCCCTTTTTATGACCTTTGGTTAATTGTTTTACAAGCTCTTGGAATGTGTTCTGAGAAGGAGAAAGTCTGGTTACCATCTAAGAGCAAATCAATGGTGGCACCTGAGAGACTGGCTCATTCCAGTTTTGACTATCAGAAAAGGACCTAATAGCATTCCTACTATAAAAGAGTTTAGTAATCACAGATATAATTTTAGGAAATTTTATAGTATCATTATTAAGACTTAAGTCATCAATTTGTCTATATAGCATCACTACAAGACAGTACATCTTTGTAGATCTACAGAGATCTGCTCCAAAGTTGTGCACTATGACTTAGTGATTATTTTATATGTTTAATAATAACAGGAAAAGCATATTAATAGCAGGAATATTTCCTAAAATGAATCTCTTACAGCCTTGCTTCATAAGGGTGCACTTGTCGCAGGTTATATAATAATCTGAAACAGGCCATTTCAGGATGATTTTCTGCTCATTATTAGCTTGGCCAATTATGGGTCCCGACATAAATAAAAGATGTCTTAGTCCAAAGATAAGAAACATATTTTCAACCTGAAGACAACATTGTAAGTAAGTAAAGATGGATATATTTTGAATTTGTATCTCACAGCTTATTATATAATACACACACAGACACACACAGACACACACACACACACACACACACACACACACACACATATATATATATATATATATATATATATATATATATATATTCCTCAGGTTCTGTCATGTCCCTCCTACTTCATTTTAATATTTCAAGTATACATGAAAAGCTATAAAAGATCAATGGCTTTTGAGAGAAAAACAATGGGTTTTCTTCAAAGTCATTCACACTGATAGGTTATCCCATCTCAAGTGATCATCCTTAAACTCACGTACATAAAAATAATTCTGGATTGACACAGTAGGGTATACATGTGTGTGTGTGTGTGTGTGTGTGTGTGTGTGATTGTATGTGTGTTTGTTTGCTTGTCTGCACGTTTAACAGTAAAGATTTTATGAAAGAAATATCATGAATTTTATTGATTCACTATAATAATAACCAGAATATTATAGACTCAGATTCTCTGCTTGTATATTTACTCTACATCTATAATAGCTCAAAGCTTTTCCTATCATTTAAAGATTATTTATGTTATGGTGACAATGACAAATGCAGCCAATATAAATTGAATTTCAATAACATATTTTTGAGTGGTAAACTAAACAATTTGAAAAAATGAAGCATAAAAAATTGAATATATCAGCAATATAAAAAATTTAAAGTGAAATTTTAAATCCTTCAAATGTAAATAAGTGTTTAAATATTTAATTATCTTAAAAGGTAGAATAATTGTTGATAGTAAGAGAAGCTTTCTGAAGATTTGTGTCTCTCATAACAACAGAAAGTGGGGAAGTTAAAAAAAAATCATAAGATCCTACTACAAAAGCCTATATTCAACCAAACTGGAAAATCTGGATAAAATGGACAATTTCCTACACAGATACCCAGTACAGAAGTTGAATATGGATCAGTTAAACCATCAAAACAGTCCCATAATCCCAAAAGACATAGAATCACTCATTAAAAGTCTCCCAATCAGAAAAACATGCCAAGGACCAGATGTTTTTAGTGTAGAATTCTATACGACCTTTAAAGGAGACCTAATACCAATACTCTTCAAACTATTTCAAAAATAAAAACAGAAGGGCCACTACCCAATTCATTCTATGAAGCCACATTTATCTTTATACCTAAACCATGCAAAGACCCAAAAAAGAAAGAGAACTTCAGACTGATTTCCCTTATGAATATCGATGCAAAACATACTCAATAAAATTCTCACAAAACAAATCAAAGAACAAATCAAAACAATCATTCATCATGATCAAGTAGGCTTCATCCCAGGGGGGCAGGGATGGTTCAATATATGCAAATCCATCAATGTAATCCACTGTATAAACAAACTCAAAGAAAGAAGCCACATGATCATCTAATTAGATGCTGAGAAAGCATTTGACAAAATTCAACACCCCTTCATGGTAAAAGTTGTGGAAAGATAAGGAATTTGAGGCCCATATCTAAACAAGCAATATGCAGCAAACCAGTAGCAAACATGTAACTAAATAGAGAGAAGCTTGAAGCAATCCCACTAAAATCAGGGACTAGACAAAGTTGCCCACTCTTTCCCTATGTATTTAATATAGTACTTGAAGTTCTAGCTAGAATAATTAGAAAATAAAAGGAGCTCAAGGGGATACAAATTGGAAAGGAAGAAGTCAAACTATCACTATTTGCAGATTATATGATAATGTACATAAGTGACCCCCAAAATTCCACCAAAGAACTCCTAAACCTGATAAAGAACTTCAGCAAAGTGGTTGGATATAAAATTAACTCAAATAAATCATTAGACTTCCTGTACTCAAAGGATAAAAAGGCTAAGAAAGAGATAAGGGAAATGATACCCTTTACAATAATCACAAATAATATAAAATACCTTGGTATGACCAAGCAAGTGAAAGATCTATATTACAAGAACTTCAAGTCTCTGAATAAAGAAATCTTTTTCTTTTTTTAAAATTAGATATTTGCTTTATTTACATTTCAAATAGTATCCCATTTTCTTGTTATCCCTCTGAAAATTCCTTATTCCATCCCCCTCCACCTGCTTACCATCCCCCTACACATACACTTTGCTGACCTGGAATTCCCCTACACTGGGGCATCACACCTTCAACAGGACTAATGGCCTCTCTTCTCATTGATGTCTGAAAAGGTCATCCTCTGCTACTTATGAGGCTGGATCCATGGGTTGCTCCACGTATAATCTTTGGTGGGTGGTTTAGTCCATGAGAGCTCTGGGGGAACTATTTGGTACATATTATTGTTCCTCCTATGGGGCTGCAAACATCTTCAGCTCCTTGGGTACTTTCTCTAGCTGCTCCATTGGGGATCCTATGCTCAGTCTATTGGTTGGCTATGAGCGATGGGTATTTTGACCCACCATCTAAAAAGGATCAAAATATACACACTTTGTTCTTACTTCTTCTTGAGCTTCATGTGGTCTGTGAGTGGTATCTTGCTTAATCCAAGGTTCTGGGCTAGTATCCACTTATCAGTGAGTGCATAATGTGCATGTCCTTTTGTGATTGGGTTACGTCAGTCAAGATGATATTTTCTAGCTCCATCCATTTGTCTAAGAATTTCATGAATTCATTGTTTTTAACAGCTGAGTAGTACTCCTTTGTGTAAATGTATCACATTTTCTGTATACATTCCTCTGTTGAGGGACATCTGGGTTCTTTCCAGATTCCAGCTATTATAAATAAGACACCTATGAACATAGTAGAGCATGTGTCCTTATTACATTTTGGAGCATATGGGCATATGCCCAGAAAGAAAGAAATTGAAGACCTCAGAAGATGGAAAGATATCCCATGCTCAAGGATTGGCAGAATTAACATAGTAAAACTTCCCATCTTGTTAAAATCAATCTCCAAATTCAATGAAATCCCCATTAAAATTCCAATTCACTTTTTCATAGAGTTAAAAAAAAGCAATTCTCAAAATCATGTTGAGATATTTGCTCCTGTGACTGAGCAGATGGGTACAGCCAGGAACACAGGGAACACCAAAGTGTGAGATCACTTAGGACATGGTCCACCCGGGCCCCACCAGCACCCAGGAGTTGGGCAGCACCACAAGCCTCTGTGCACCTATCCTGCCAGGGGACATCTGTTCTGCAGGGAGTCCCACATTTAAAGGGAATACCACATTTAGAGGTGAGACCTCCATCTTTGCTCCTGTGACTGAGCAGAAGGGTGCAGCCAGGAACACAGGGAACACCAAAGTGTGAGATCACTTGGGACATAGTCTTCCAGGGCCCCACCTACACCCAGGAGTTGGGCAGTGCCACAGCACTCTATGCCAGGGGAGAGCCGGTCACTCAGGGGTGCTGAGACAGGCTTGTAGGCACACAGGAGGGACAAGCACCAGCCAAAGACAGCAGGACCAACTAATACCAGACATAACCAAATGGCAAAAGGCAAATGTAGGAACATTACTAACAGAAATCAAGGCAACATGGCACCATTTGAACTGAATTCTCCCACAACAGGAAGTCCTGGGTACCCCAAAACACCAGAAAATCAAGATTTGGATTTAAAATCATGATGCTGATAGAGGGCTCCAAGAAGGACAAAAATAACTCTCTTAAACAAATACAGGAGAACATCAGTAAACAGGTGGAAGCTCTTAGAGAATTACAGGAAATTACAACCAAACAGGTGAAGGAATTGAGTGAAACCACCCAGGATCTAAAATCAGAGGTCGAAACAATAATGAAATCACAAAGGGAAACAACTCTGGACACAGAAAACACAGGAATGAAGTCAGGAGTCATGGATCCAAGTATCAACAGCAGAATACAAGAGATAGAAGAGAGAAGTTCAGATGTAGACGATACCATAGAAAGCACTGATACAACAGTCAAAGAAAATGCAAAATGCAAAAAGATCCTGGCCTAAAACATCTAGGAAAGCCATGACAAAATGAGAAGACCAAAGCTAAGGATATAGAAGAGAGTGTATATTTTTAACTTAAAAGGCCAGTAAATGTCCTCAACATAATTATAGAAAACTTCCCTATCCTAAAGAAAGAGATGCCCATAAACATACAAGAAGCCTACAGAACTCCAAGTAGATTTGACCAGAAAAGTAATTCTACCATCACATAATAATGAAAACACAAAATGCACTAAACAAAAAAGAATACTAAGAGCAGTAAGGGAAAAAGGTCAAGTAACGTATAAAGGCAGACCTATCAGAATTAAACCAGACTTCTCACAAGAGACTATGAAAGCCAGAAGAGCCTGGGCAGATGTCATATAGACATCTAAGGGAACAAAAATGCCAACCCAGACTTCTATATCCAGCAAATCTCTCAATTACCATAGATGGAGAAACCAAGGTATTCTATGACAAAAACAAATTTACAGTGTCTTTCCACAAATCAAGGCATTCAAAGGATAATGAATGAAAAACAGCAAGAAAAGGAGGGAAACCACACACTAGAAAAAGCAAGAAATTAAGATTCTTTCAACAAATCCAAAAGAAGATAACCATACAAATATAAAAATTACATCAAAAATAGCAGGAAGCAGCAATCACTATTCCTTAATATCTCTTAACATGAATTGACTCAATTCCCCAATAAAATTGCATAGACTAACAGTCTGGATACATAAACAGGACCCAACATTTTGCTGCGTACAGGAAATGCATCTCATTGACAAAGACAAATACTACCTCAGAGTAAAAGGCTGGAAAACAATTTTCCAAGCAAATGGTTCCAGGAACCAAGCGGAATAGCCATTCTAATATTGGATAAAATAGTCTTTCAACCAAAAGTCACCAAAAAACAGAGTAGTAAACTTTATACTCATCAAAGGAAAAATATGCCAAGAAGAACTCACAAATCTGAACATCTATGTTCCGAATATAAGGGCACTCTCATTTGTAAAAGAAACTTTACTAAAGCTTAAAGCACACATTGCACCTCACACAATAATTGTGGGTGATGTCAACACCCCCTACTCTTCTCAATGGACAAATCAGGGAAACACAAACTAAACAGAGACCCAGTGAAACTAAAAGAAGTTTTGGACCAAATGGATTTAATAAATATCTATAGAACATTTCATTTTAAATCAAAAGAATATACCTTCTTCTCAGCGCCTCATCGTACCTTCTCCAAAATTGACCATATAATTAGTTACAAAACAGACCTCAAGTAAGGATTAAGGGAGGTCTTCAATAGCAAAAAGCCCACATACACATGGAAGCTGAACAATGCTCTACTCAGTGATACCTTGGTCAAGGAAGACATAAGGAAAGAAATCAAAGAACTTTTAGAGAATTTAATGAAAATGAAAGTACAAAATACCCAAATTTACAATGAAAGCAGTGCTAAGAGAAAAACTCATAGTTCACAGTGCCTCCAAAACGAAGTTGGAGATAGCACACACTAGCAGCTTAATAGCACACCTGACAACTTTAGAAGAGAAAGAAACTAATACACCCAAGAGGAGTAGAAGGTAGGAAATCATCAAACTCAGGGCTGAAACCAACCAAGTAAAAACAGAAATAACTTTGCAAAAAATAATCAATAAATCCAGTAGTTAGTTCTTTGAGAAAAGCAGCAAAATAGATAAATGCTTAGCCAGACTAAGCAGAGGGCACAGAGACTGTATCCAAATTAACAAAGTCAGAAATGAAAAGGGAGATATAATAACAGAGACTTAGGAGATTCAAAAAATCTTGATATCTTACTACAAAATCCTTTACAGAACATGACTGGAAAATCTGGATGAAATGGACAATTTCCTAGACAGATACCAAATGCCAAAGTTCAATCAGACTCAGAGAGACCATGTACACAGTCCCATAACCCCTAAAGAAATATCAGAGACCATTGAATATCTCCCAACCAAAAAATGCACAGGACCAGCTGGGTTTTTTATAGAATTTTATTAGACCTTCAAAGAAAACCTAACATCAATACTTTTTAAACTAGTCCACAAAATAGAAACAGAAGGAATACTACCCAGCTTGTTCTATGAAGTCACAATTATGCTGATATCAAAACCACACAAAGATCCAACAAAGAAAGAAAATATCAGACCAATTTTCCTTATGAATATGGATGTTAAAGAACTCAAGAAAATTCTTGCCAACTGAATCCAAGAACACATCAATATGATTATTCACCATCATCAAGTAGACTTCATCCCAGGAATGCAGGGATGGTTCAATATATGGAATTACATCAATGTAATCCACTACATAAACAATCTCAAAGGAAAAAATCCAGATGATCATTTCACTAGATGCTGAAAAAGCATTTTACAGAATTCAGCATCCTTTCATGTTAAAAGGTTTGGAAATATCATGAATTCAAGGCTTATACTAAACATACTAGAAGTAATGTTCAGCAAACCAGTAGCCAACATTAAACTAAATGGAGCAAAACTTGAAGCAATCCCAACAAAATCAGACACTATACAAGACTGGTTTCCTCTCCATATTTATTCAATATAGTACTTGAAGTTTAGCTAGAGGAATTAGACAACAAAAGGAGGTCAAAGGGATACAAATTGGAAAGGTAAAAGTCAAATTATCACAGTTTGCAGATGCCATGATAGTATACTTAGGTGACCTAAAAACTCCACCAGAGAACTCCTATAGCTGGTAAACAACTTCAGTAAAGTGGCCAGATATAAAATTAACTCAAAGAAATCAGTAGCTTTCTTATATTCAAAGCACAAAAAAGCTGAGACTGAAATTAGGGAAATGACACCCTCCATAATAGTCACAAACAATATAAATTATCTTGGTGTGACTCTAACCAAACAAGTGAAAGATCTTTATGACAAGAATTTAAAGTATCTGAAGAAAGAAATCAAAAAAGACATCAGAATATTGAAAGATCTTCCATGCTTGTGGATTGGCAGAACTAATACAATAAAAATAACCATCTTGCCAAAAGTAATCTACAGATTCAATGCAATTACCATCAAAATTTTGACTCAATTCTTCATAGAATTAGAAATAGCATTTTTTTCAAATTCATCTGGAATAACAAAAATTTCAGGATATCTAAAACTATTCTTAACAGTAAAATAATTTCTTAGGGAATCAGTATCCCAGACCTCAAGCAATATTGCAGAGAAATCATGTTAAAAACTGCATGGTATTGGTACAGAAACAGGCAGGTAGGTCAATGAAATTTAACTGAAGACTCAGAAATGAACCCACATACCTATGGCCACTTGATATTTGAAAAAGGAGTTAAAACCATCCAGTGGTAAAAAAAAAAAATAGCCTTTTCAACAAATGGTGCTGGTTCAACTGGAGGCTCGCATGCAGAAGAATATAAATTGATCCATTCTTATACCCTTTTACTAAACTCAAGTCCAAGTGGATCAAGGACCTCCACATAAAACTGGACACACTAA